>NC_142806.1:41483736-41661236 GCF_049724085.1 Artemia sp. Qi Xiang Cuo
ACTAGCAAATTTATTTTCCGTTCTAATGATCTTTTATACATCTTTCTGTCATGTTCTGCCCCCCCCCCTAGCCCTGCTAAAAAAAAACGGGAGACGCATCAGTGCTATAACAAAGAAAAAGTCATTTTCTTTGTTGTTCAAGGAGGGGAACTGTAATTTCTCTGTACAAGGGTTTCGACCATCGTGATTCCAATGGTACACTTTCTGTTTCGATCTGACGCCATTTTTGACGGGTTTCAGGCTTTTTTTCGAAATCATCATAAATTTCTTCTCACAATAAACTTTTACTTTTAAGACAAACCAAAATAATAGTCACCATTCCTCAATCAGTGGCAGATGGCAATTTGTTTCCACTAGGCAGTTTTTTCCTAAACATGATTTTTGACTTTTGATTCTGACCGTGTGAAAAAGTTTATAGTAAATTCTCCCAATAGACTAATGCGACTTACCTTTTAAATCTCCAGTTTTGGAACATAATTATTACAATGGTACCGTTTTATGCTTCAAAGCTTTTCAACTTAAGAAGTGGCACAAAAGGTGCCGTTTTTGTTCTATTTGGAAGCTACGAATGGTAAAACTGATTTAAATCACGTAAATATGAGCAATAGCTTTCAAATCAGCCATTAAACATCTCTCTAAGGAGGTCTGGCAGTCCACTAGCCCCTAGCTTTTCCACTTGGGACATGGCATGATAAGTGCCCTTTTTATACTCGTTTTGCACCTGCAGGTGTAGAAATTTATAAATAAAACGTAGATAAGAGAAGTACCTTTAACGTGAGCAATTAAACATCATTTTACCATGGTTTGTTATCCCGCTACCAAGTCCTACCCCTTGAGAAATGGCACATAATGTGTCATATGGCACTTGCAGATGGTAGAATTTATAAAAATCACTTAGATGTGAGAAATAGCTTTATAATGAGTCATTAAGTATCTCTCTATGATGTTCTGGTAAACCGCTAGCCCTGGAAAAAAAGGAGAAAAAAAGGGAGACAGATCAGTGCTACCCATACAAGTGATTTTTCTTGTTTTTCACGGTTGGGGACTGTAATTTCCCTGAATAAGGTTTTCGACTTCGACTATGCTGATTCCAATGCTACACTTTTCACTTCGGTCTAACGGTATTTTCGAGAGATTCCAGGCTTTTTTTCGAAATAACCATAAATTTCTTTCCTAAATAAACTTTTATTTTTAACGCGAACTGAAACGATAGTTACCATTCCTAAATCAGTGTCAGATGGAATTTTTTTTCACTAGCCAGTTTTTTTAAACACGTTTTTAACTTTTGGTTACTATGGGCCGTGGTTCTCTCTTTACTAGGTTGCAGCTGCCGCTGCAACCATGATCTTATAAGTAGAAAGGCCTTATTGAATCGTGGCAGTACAAAATTCGGTTATCAAAAGAATGTATCTCCTATCAGTACACCAAATATGGGAATAGAGTCATTAGGGAGAACACGTGGTTAATGGGGTCAATGACCTAAAACCTGTGCTGTCAGTCATTAATCAAATTGTTTCCGGGCAAAGTTTAATAATGTCTGACAGGTACTGTCAATTATTAATCAAATTGTTTCCAGGCGAAGTCTAATAATGTCTGACAGGTGATATCAAGATTGATTGATTGACAAGAAAGGGGAATTAATTTGTTGTTTCTAAGGTATAATATTGATTCAAGAAAGGGGAATTAATTTGTTGTTTCTAAGGGGAATTATTGATTCAAGAAAGGCGAATTAATTGTTGTTTCTAGGGGGAATTATTAATTCAAGAAAGGGGAATTAATTTGTTGTTTCTAAGGGGAAGGAGGGGAAGAGATATATTGATTGCGTAATCGAAGGGAGAGAATTCCCGAGAAATTGATTACATAATCGGTAGAACCCTATCAGAAGGTCATGACGGGAATCCATTTATGAACAAACAATGACGTAATCAACTAGGACAAATAGATTTCTGAGAAATTGATTACATAACTGGTAGAACCCTATCAGAAGCTCATGGCGGAAATTCATTTATGGACATAGAATGACATAATAGACTTCGACAATTGGATACCTGAGAAATTGATTACATACTAAGTAGAACCCTACCAGGAAGTCATGACGGGATTCCATTTATGGGCATAGAATGACGTCATCGACTATGACAAATAGATTTCTGAGAAATTGATTACATAATCGGTAGAACCCTATCAGAAGGTCATGACGGGAATTCATTTATGGGCATAGAATAACATAATCGACTAAGACAATTGGATTTCTGAGAAATTGATTACATAATCGGTAGAACCCTATCAGGAGGTCCTGACGGGAATCCATTTATGGGCATAGAATGACGTAATCAACTAGGACAAATTGATTTCTGAGAAATTGATTACATAATAGGTAGAACCCTATCAGAAGGTCATGACGGGAATTCATTTATTGGAATAGAATTACGTAATCAACTAGGACAAATGGATTTCTGAGAAATTGTTTACATAATCGGTAGAACCCTATCAGAAGGTCATGACGGGAATCCATTTATGAACATACAATGACGTAATCAACTAGGACAAATGGATTTCTGAGAAATTGATTACATAATCGGTAGAACCATATCAGAAGATAATGACATGAATTCTTTTATGGGCATACAATGAATTAATCGACTAAAACAAATGAATATCCGAGAAATTGATTACATAATCGGTAGAACCCTATCAGGAGGTCATGATGAAAATCCATTTATGGACAAAGAATGACGTAATCAAATAGGACAAATGGATTTCTGAGAAATTTATTACATAATCGGTAGAACCCTATCAGAATATCATGACGGGAATTCATTTATGGGCATAGAATGACGTAACCGACTAAGACAATTGTATTTCTGAAAAATTGATTACATAATCGGTAGAACCCTATCAGGAGGTCCTGACGGGAATCCATTTATGGGAATAGAATGACGTAATCAACAGGGACAAATGGATATCTGAGAAATTATTTATATAATCGGTAGAACTCTATCAGAAGGTCATGACGGGAGTCCATTTTTCAGCATACAATGACGTAATCAACTAGGACAAACCAGTTACTTTCTTAATGTCCCTCTTAAACCCATTTTCCAACTTGATGTACTTATCTTTTTCACCCACAACTATACTTTACAACTTTTTGGATACCTCAACATCAAGAAATACTTTTCAAAGACCATTTCAGAGCAAGTTACTTTCTTAATGACCATCTTAAACCCATTTTCCAACTTGAAGTACTTATCTTTTTCACCCACAACTATACTTTACAGCTTTTTGGATACCTCAACATCAAGAAATACTTTTCAAAGATCATTTCAGAGCAAGTTACTTTCTTAATGTCCATCCTAAACCCATTTTCCAACTTGAAGTACTTATCTTTTTACCCACAACTATACTTTACAGCTTTTTGGTTACTTCAACACCAAGAAATACTTTTCAAAGACCATTTCAGAGCAAGTTACTTTCTTAATGTCCATCCTAAACCCATTTTCTAACTTGAAGTACTTATATTTTTCACACACAACTATTCTTTACAGCTTTTTGTTTAACTCAACACCAAGAAATATTTTTCGAAGACAATTTCAGACAAATTTACTATCTTAATGACACTCCTAAACCCATTTTTTAACATGAAGTTCTTATCTTTTTCACCAACAACTAAACTTAACAGCTTTTTTGATACATCAAAACAAATAAATACTTGTAAAATACAATAACAGAGAACGATACATTATAAAAGTAACTTATAATAAACTTTTCAAAATAGAATTACTTATGTTTTTCACACACAACAATACTTCGAATATTTTTTGTGAAATTATCATATAGTTATACATTTCAAACACCAATTAATAGCAAGAGTCTGTATTAATGTATCCAATCCACCAATTTTAAAACTTGACGTACTGTACTTTTCCCCCAACAACTATAATTTACAGCCATTTGAATACTTCAATAACAAGAAATACTTTTTAAATACCATTTCAGATAAAGTTAATTTATTAATTTGCAGCTTAATCCCATTTTACAACATCAAGTAATTATGTTTATAACCAACAACTATACTTTACAGCTTTTTGGATACCTCAACAACAAGAAAAAGTTTTCAAAGACCATTTCAGAACAAGTTCCTTTCTTAACGTTCATCGTAAATCCAATTTCCAACTTGAAGTACTTATCTTTCTAACCCACTTTCTCATTGAAAAAGAAATTAGTTTTTAATCAATTCTATTTTTCCAAATAATATAAAAAATTTCCACTTCGGTTCAGATTTTTCTCAAAGAGATGAAAAAATTTTAAATAATATTCTAATTTTTCATAGAAGATTGAAAATCTGAAGTTCTCTTCTGAATTTTACCAAAGAACACACTTCAATTCTAATATCTCCAGAAAAAATAAAAATCTTCCACTTCAGTTCCTTATTTCACAAAGAAATAAAGAAATTTAGAGTTCAATTCTAATTTTTCGGTGGAAGATAGAAAAAGTAATACCATACTTGTGAATATTTTCCTGAAAGATAAAAAGTTTTAGTTCAACTTTAAATTTTCTCAATGAAGTGAAGAATAATTTAAGTTCTCTTCTGAATTTTACCATAGAACACACTTCAATTCTAATTTCTCCAGAGAAAACAAAAATCTTCCACTTCAGTTCTTCATTTCACAAAGAAATATATAAATTTAAATTTCAATTCTTAAATTTTTGGTGGAAGATAGAAAAAGTAATACCATACTTGTGAATATTTTCATGGAAGATAAAAAGTTCTAGTTCAATTTAAAATTTTCTTAATGAGGTGAAGAAAAGATCAAGTTCTCTACTGAATTTTACCAAAGAACACACTTCAATTCTAATTTCTCCAAAGAAAATAAAAATCCTCCACTAAAGTTCTATATTTCACAAAGACATAAAGAAATTTAAAGTTCAATTCTAAATTTTTCGGTGGAAGATAGAAAAAGTAATACCATACTTGTAAATATTTTCCCGGAAGATAAAAAGTTCTAGTTCACTTCAAAATTTTCTCAACGAAGTCAAGGAAAGTTCAAGTTCTCTTCTGAATTTTATCAATGAAAAAGAAATTAGTCATTGATCATTTCTATTTTTCCAAATAACATAAAAATTTTCCACTTTTGTTCAGATCTGTCTCGAAGAGATGAAAAATTTAAAATACTCTTCCAAATTTTTCACAGAAGATAAAAAAGTTCAAGTTCTCATCGGAATTTTACCAAAGAACACAATTCAATTCTAATTTCTCCAGAGAAAACAAAAATCTTCGACTTCAGTTCTTTATTTCACAAAGACATAAAGAAATTTAAAGTTCAATTCCAAATTTTTCCGTGGAAGATAGAAAAAGTAATACCATACTTGTGAATATTTTCACGGAAGATAAAAAGTTCTAGTTCAATTTAAAATTTTCTCAACGAAGTGAAGAAAAGTTCATGTTCTCTACTGAATTTTACCAAAGAACAAAATTCAATTCTAATTTATCCAGAGAAAATAAAAATCTTCCACTTAAGTTCTTTATTTCACAAAGACATAAAGAAATTTAGAGTTCAATTCTAAATTTTTCGGTGGAAGATAGAAAAAGTGATACCATACTTGTAAATATTTTCCCGGAAGATAAAAAGTTCTAGTTCAATTTAAAATTTTCTCAACGAAGTCAAGGAAAGTTCAAGTTCTCTTCTGAATTTTATCAATGAAAAAGAAATTAGTCATTGATCATTTCTATTTTTCCAAATAATATAAAAATTTTCCACTTTTGTTCAGATCTGTCTCGAAGAGATGAAAAATTTAAAATACTCTTCCAAATTTTTCACAGAAGATAAAAAAGTTCAAGTTCTCATCGGAATTTTACCAAAGAACACAATTCAATTCTAATTTCTCCAGAGAAAACAAAAATCTTCGACTTCAGTTCTTTATTTCACAAAGACATAAAGAAATTTAAAGTTCAATTCCAAATTTTTCCGTGGAAGATAGAAAAAGTAATACCATACTTGTGAATATTTTCACGGAAGATAAAAAGTTCTAGTTCAATTTAAAATTTTCTCAACGAAGTGAAGAAAAGTTCATGTTCTCTACTGAATTTTACCAAAGAACAAAATTCAATTCTAATTTACCCAGAGTAAAATAAAAATCTTCCACTTAAGTTCTTTATTTCACCAAGACATAAAGAAATTTAAAGTTCAATTCTAAATTTTTCGGTGGAAGATAGAAAAAGTAATACCACACTTGTGAATATTTTCCCATAAGATAAAACATGCTAGTTTAATTTAAAATTTTCTCAACGAAGTGAAGAAAAGTTCAAGTTCTCGTCTGAAATTTACCAAAGAACACACTTCAATTCTAATTTCTCCAGAGAAAACAAAATCTTCCACTTCAGTTCTTTATTTCACAAAGACATAAAGAAATTTAAAGTTCAATTCTAAATTTTTCGGTGGGAGATAGAAAAATTAATACCATACTTGTGAATATTTTCACAGAAGATAAATACCATACATGTGAATATTTTTCCGGAAGATAAAAAGTTCTAGTTCAATTTAAAATTTTCTCAACGAAATGAAGAAAAGTTCAAGTTCTCTTCTGAATTTTACTAAAGAACACAATTCAATTCTAATTTCACCAGAGAAAATAAAAATCTTCCACTTCAGTTCTTTATTTCACAAAAACATAAAGAAATTTAAAGTTCAATTCTAAATTTTTCGGTGGAAGATAGAAAAAGTAATATCATACTTGTGAATATTTTCCCGGAAGATAAAAAGTTCTAGTTCAATTTAAAATTTTCTCAAAAAAATGAAAAAAAGTTCAAGTTCTCTTCTGAACTTTACCAAAGAACACACTTCAATTCTAATTTCTCCAGAGAAAATAAAAATCTTCCACTTCAGTTTTAAGTCCCCCAAAGAAATAAAGGAATTTAAAGTTCTATTCTAAATTTTTAGATGGAAGATAAAAAAAGTAATACTATGATTGTGATTATTTTCCATGAAGATCAAAAGTTTCACTTTATATATAATTTTCTTTTAATTCACTTCTGATTTTTCTCAAAGAAATGAAAAATTTAAAGTTCTGTTCAAAATTTTTAATAGAAGATAGAAAAAGTTATACATTGATTGTGAATATTCAACATGAAGATTAGGAACTCCACTTTAATTCTGAGTTTTCTCGAAAAAGTGCAAAATGTTCAAGTTCTCTTCTGAATTTTCTTAAAGAAGAGAAAAAGTTAGCTCAATTCTGAATTTTACCAATGAAAATGAAAAACCTTCCACTTCAGTTCTTAATTTCTCAAAGACATAAAAAATTTAAAGTTCAGTTCTAAATTTTTCTGTAGAAGATAGGAAAAGTTATACTATGATTGTGATTATTTTCCAGTGAAGATAAAAAGTTTCACTTTAATTTTAATTTTCTTAAATTCAGTTCTGATTTTTATGCAAAGAGATGAAAAATTTAGTTCTGTTCCAAATTTTTCATAGAAGATAGAAAAAGTTATACATTGATTTTGAATATTCGACATGAAGATAAGGAGCATCACTTTAATTCTGAGTGTTCACGAAGAAGTGCAAATGTTCAAGTTCTCTTCTGAATTTTGTTAAAGAAGTGAAAAAAGTTAGCTCAATTCTGAATTTTACCAATGAAAATGAAAAAAGCTCACACTTCAGTTCTTAATTTCTCATAGACATAAAACATTCAAAGTTCTCTTCTAATTTTTCCAAGAAAATAAAAAGGTTCCACTTCAGTTCTGTTTTTTTCTCAAAGAGATAAAAAATTTAAAGTTCTATTCTAATTTTAAATTAAATTTTAGCTCCTTTGTCTTATGGATTTACCCCTCAAATTTTTAAATTAGAAAATGAGGGACTCGTTCTATTATTAAAGACAATCATTCAAACTCGTTCATCTAACCTCCAAAACAATAGGTAAGGTTAGGTATAAGTAAATAAATAGAAACATTTCTACATGTTTAAGTTAGGTTAGGTTAACTTATCATGAGAGCTCATGATAAGTTAAACTAACCTTTTCCGGCGAGTATGTTTAGGTTAGGCTAGATTAAGTTAGGTAGAAATGTTTCTATTTATTTATTAATATTTATTTATACCTAACCTAACCTTCAAAGTTCTTCAAAGACAATCGTTCAAACTCGTTCATCTAACCTCCAAAACAATAGGTTAGGTTAGGTATATATAAATATTAATAAATAAATAGAAACATTTCTACCTAACTTAATCTAGCCTAACCTAACCTAACCATACTCGCCGGAAAAGGTTAGGTTAACTCATCATGAGCGCTCATGATAAGTTAACCTAACCTAACTTAAACATGTAGAAATGTTTCTATTTATTTACTAATATTTATTTATACCTAACCTTACCTATTGTTTTGGAGGTTAGATGAACGAGTTTGAACGATTGTCTTTAATAATAGAATGAGTCCCTCATTTTCTAATTTAAAAATTTGAGGGGTAAATCCATAAGACAAAGGAGCTAAAATTTAATTTAAAATTAGAATAGAACTTTAAATTTTTCATCTCTTTGAGAAAAAAACAGAACTGAAGTGGAACCTTTTTATTTTCTTGGAAAAATTAGAAGAGAACTTTGAATGTTTTATGTCTTTGAGAAATTAAGAACTGAAGTGTGAGCTTTTTTCATTTTCATTGGTAAAATTCAGAATTGAGCTAACTTTTTTCACTTCTTTAAGAAAATTCAGAAGAGAACTTGAACATTTGCACTTCTTCGTGAAAACTCAGAATTAAAGTGATGCTCCTTATCTTCATGTCGAATATTCAAAATCAATGTATTCAAATATTCAAAATCGAATATTCAAAATATTCACAAGTATGGTATTACTTTTTCTATCTTCAACCGAAAAATTTAAAATTGAACTTTAAATTTCTTTATGTCTTTGGGAAATAAAGAACTTAAGTGGAAGATTTTTATTTTCTCTGGAGAAATTAGAATTGAATTGTGTTCTTTGGTAAAGTTCAGTAGAGAACTTGAACTTTTCTTCACTTCGTTGAAAAAAATTTTAAATTGAACTAGAACTTTTTATCTTCCATGAAAATATTCACAAGTATGATATTACTTTTTCTATCTTCCACCGAAAATTTAGAATTGAACTTTAAATTTCTTGATGTCTTTGTGAAATAAAGAACTGAAGTGGAGAATTTGTGTTTTTTCTGGAGAAATTAGAATTGAAGTGTGTTCTTTGGTAAAATTCAGAAGAGAACTTGAATTTTTCTATCTTCCATGACAAATTTGGAATATTATTTAATATTTTTTCATTACTTTGAGTAAAATCTAAGCCGCAGTGTAAAATTTTCATATTATTTGGAAAAATAGAATTGACTAAAAAATAAGTCCTTTTTAATTGAGAAAGTTGGTAAAAAATATAAGTATTTCGAGTAGTAGAATAGGTGTAAGATGAAGATTAGGAAAGGATGTTGATCTTAAATGGTAGTTGAAAAGTATTTCTTAGTTTTGAGGTATCCAAAAAGCTGTAAGGTATAGTTGTGGTGAAAAAGATAAGTACTCCAAGTTGGAAAATGGGTTTAGGAGAGACATTAAGAAAGTAACTTGCTCTGAAATGGTCTTTGTAAATTATTTATTTGTGATTAGGTATCCAAAAAGCTGTAATGTATAGTTGTGGGTAAAAAACATAAGTACTTCAAGTTGGAAAATGGGTTTGGGAGGGACATTAAGACTGTAACTTGCTCTGAAATGGTCTTTGAAAAGTATTTCTTGGTGTTGAGGTAACCAAAAAGCTTTAAAGTATAGTTTAGGGTGAAAAAGATAAGTACTTAACGTTGGAAAATGGGTTTAGGAGTGACATTAAGAAAGTAACTTGCTCTGAAAGGGTCTTTGAAAAGTATTTGTTGGTGTTGAGCTATCCAAAAAAATGTAAAGTATACTTGTGGGTGAAAAACATAAGTACTTCAAGTTGCAAAATGGGTTTAGGAGGAACATTAAGAAAGTAACTTGCTCTGAAATGGTCTTTGAAAAGTATTTCTTGGTGTTGAGGTAACCAAAAAGCTGTAAAGTATTGTTGTTGGTGAAAAATATAAGTAATTCAAGTTGGAAAATTGATTTAGGAGGGACATTAAGAAAGTAACTTGCTCTGAAACGGTCTTTGAAAAGTATTTCTTGGTTTTGAGCTATCCAAAAAGCTGTACAGTATATTAGTGAGTGAAAAATATAAGTACTTCAAGTTAGAAAATGGATTTAGCATTGTAATTAAGAAAATAACTTGCTCTGAAATGGTATTTGAAAAGTATTCCTTGATGTTGAAGTATTCAAATAGATGTAGAGTATAGTTGTGGGTGAAAAAGATAATTACTTAAAGTTGTAAAACGGGTTTAGGATGGTCATTAAGAAAGTAACTTGCTTTTAAATGGTCTTTGAAAAGTATTTCTTGATGTCGAGGTATCCAAAAAGCTGTAAAGCATAGTTGTGGGTGAAAAAGATAAGTACTTCAAGTTGGAAAATGGGTTTAGGAGGGACATTAAGAAAGTAACTTGCTCTGAAATGGTCTTTGAAAAGTATTTCTTGGTGTTGAGTTATCCAAAAAGCTGTAAAGTATAGTTGTGTGTGAAAAAGATAATGACTTGAAGTTGGAATTTGTGCTTCTTTGGTATAGTTAGTAATTATAGTTAATTGTTATGGCCTGTTATAAGTGTTTCTTTTTGTTGATTTAACATTATAACTTTAATAGGTGAAAAAGATAAGGAATTCAAGTTGTTATATGGGTTTAGGAGGGACATTAAGAAAGTAACTTACTCTGAAATGGTCGTTGAAAAGTATTTCTTTGTGTTGAATTATCAAAAAATCTGTAAAGTATAGTTGTGGGTGAAAAAGACAATTACTTCAAGTTGAAAAATCGGTTTAGTAGGGAAATTAAGAAAGTATCCGGGTCTGAAATTGTCTTTGAAAAGAATTTCTTTTTTTTGAGGCAACAAACGAGCTATTACGGATAGTTGAGGGTGAAAAAAGATAATTGCTTCAGGTTGGAAAATCGACTTTGGATGTTATTAATATTGTAACTTGCTATGAAATGGTGATTTAAAACTATTTCGGGATCTAGAGATAACCAAAAAGCTGTAAAGTTTAGTTTTGTGTAATAAAAATAAGGACTTCAAGTTGGAAAATGGGTTTAGGATGGTCATTAAGAAAGTAACTTGCTCTGAAATGGTCTTTGAAAAGTATTTCTGGGTGTTGAGGTATCCAAAAAGCTGTAAAGTATAGTTGTGGGTGAAAAAGATAAGTACTTCAAGTTGGAAAGTGGGTTTAGAAGGGACATTAAGAAAGTAACTTGCTCTGAAATGGTCTTTGAAAAGTATTTCTTGATGTTGAGGTATCCAAAAAGCTGTAAAGTATAGTTGTGGGTGAAAAAGATAAGTACTCCAAGTTGGAAAATGGGTTTAAGAGGGACATTAAGAAAGTAACTTGCTCTGAAATGGTCTTTGAAAAGTATTTCTTGGTGTTGAGGTATCCAAAAAGCTGTAAAGTATAGTTGTGGGTGAAAAAGATAAGTACTTCAAGTTGGAAAATGGGTTTAGGAGGGACATTAAGAAAGCAACTTGCTTGTCCTAGTTAATTACGTCATTGTATGCTCATAAATGGATTCCCGTCATGATCTTCTGATAGGGTTCTACCGATTATGTAATCAATTTCTCAGAAATCCATTTGTCCTAGTTGATTACGTCATTCTATGCCCATAAATGGATTCCCGTCAGGACCTCCTGATAGGGTTCTATCGATTATGTAATCAATTTTTCAGAAATCCAATTGTCTTAGTCGATTACGTCATTCTATGCCCATAAATGAATTCCCGTCATGATCTTCTGATAGGGTTCTACCGATTATGTAATCAATTTCTCAGAAATCCATTTGTCCTAGTTGATTACGTCATTCCATGCCCATAAATGGATTCCCGTCAGGACCTCCTGATAGGGTTCTACCGATTATGTAATCAATTTCTCAGAAATCCAATTCTCTTAGTCGATAACGTCAGTCTATACCCATAAATGAATCCCCATCGTGATCTTCTGATATCGTTCTACCGATTATGTAATAAATTTCTCAGAAATTAATTTGTCCTAGTTGATTACGTCATTCTATGCCCATAAATGGATTCCTGTCATGACCTTCTGATAGGGTTCTACCGATTATGTAATCAATTTCTCAGAAATCCATTTGTCCTAGTTGATTACGTCATTGTATGCCCATACATGGATTCCCGTAATGAGCTCCTGATAGGGTTCTACCGATTAAATAAACAATTTCTAAGATATTAAGTTGTCCTACTTGATTAAGTCATGCTATGCTCATAAATGGATTCCCGTTAGGACCTACTGATAGGGTTCTACCGATTATGTAATAAATTTCTCAGAAATCAATTTGTCATAGTTGATTACTTCATTCTATGCCCATAAATGGATTCCCGTCAGGACCTCCTGATGGGGTTCTACCGATTAGTTAATCAATTTCTCAGAAATCCAATTGTCTTAGTCGATTACGTCATTCTATGCCCATAAATGAATTCCCATCATGATCTTCTGATAGGGTTCTACCGATTATGTAATCAATTTCTCAGAAATCCATTTGTCCTAGTTGATTACGTCATTCTATGCCCATGAATGGATTCCCGTCAGGACCTCCTGATAGGGTTCTACCGATTATGTAATCAATTTCTCAGAAATCCAATTGTCTTAGCCGATTACGTCATTCTATGCCCATAAATGAATTCCCGTCATGACCTTCTGATAGGGTTCTACCGATTATGTAATCAATTTCTCAGAAATCCATTTGTCCTAGTTGATTACGTCATTCTATGCCCATAAATGAATTCCCGTCATGACCTTCTGATAGGGTTCTACCGATTATGTAATCAATTTCTCAGAAATCCATTTGTCCTAGTTGATTACGTCATTGTATGTTCATAAATGGATTCCCATCACGACCTTCTGATACGGTTCTACCGATTATGTAATCAATTTCTAAGAAATCCATTTGTCCTAGTTGATTACGTCATTCTAAGCCCATAAATGGATTCCCGTCATGACCTTCTGATAGGGTTCTACCGATTATGTAATCAATTTCTCAGAAATCCATTTGTCCTAGTTGATTACGTCATTCTATGCCCTTAAATGTATTCACGTCATGACCTCCTGATAGGTTTCTTCCTATTAGTTATTCATTTTCTAAGTTATACTATTGTCTTATAAGATTTCGTCATTCTATGCCCATAAATGTATTCCTGTCATGACCTTCTGATAGGGTTCTACCGATTATGTAATCAATTTCTCAGAAATCCATTTGTCCTAGTTGATTACGTAATTCTATTCCCATAAATGGATTCCCGTCAGGACCTCCTGATAGGGTTCTACCGATTATGTAATCAATTTCTCGGATATCCAATTGTCTTAGTCGATTACGTCATTCTATGCCCATAAATGAATTCCCGTCATGACCTTCTGATAGGGTTCTACGTATTATGTAATCAATTTCTCAGAAATCCATTTGTCCTAGTTGATTACGTCATTGTATGTTCATAAATGGATTCCCGTCATGACCTTCTGATAGGGTTCTACCGATTATGTAATCAATTTCTCGGGAATTCTCTCCCTTCGATTACGCAATCAATATATCTCTTCCCCACCTTCACCTTAAAAACAACAAATTAATTCCCCTTTCTTGTATCAATAATTCCCCTTAGAAACAACAATTAATTCCCCTTTCGTGAATCGATAATTCCCCTTAGAAACAACAAATTAATTCCCCTTTCTTGAATCAATAATTCCCCTTAGAAACAATAAATTAATTCCCCTTTCGTGACATATCAATTAATCTTGACATCACCTGTCAAACATTATTAGACTTCGCCTGGAAACGATTTGATTAATGATTGATAGTACCTGTCAGACATTATTAAACTTTGCCCGGAAACAATTTGATTAATGACTGACTTTAGGTCATTGACCCCATTAACCACGTGTTCTCCCTAATGACTCTATTCCCATATATGGTGTACTGATAGGAGATACGTTCTTTTGATAACCGAACTTTGTACTGCCACGATTCAATAAGGCCTTTCTACTCTTATAGCCCATGAAACCAAACTAATTAAAAAAAAACCAAAGTTTTTCTGAGGGCAGCAAAGAGCGAAGTTGAAACTTACAATGAACAAAAATTATTGCTTCACAGTCTATCTAATATATATAAATAAAACCAAGTACAAATGAACCAACTAATTATATTTGCTAATGTTTGTAGGATTAAAGAAAACTAGCGCTTTACTGAAAACACGAAACAATATAGGAGTTCTGGTACAGTAAAAGCAAACCGATTAAGGATACTTTATGCAGTATAAACATAAAATCATTTTAGGATTGTTGCTTTATTTTTTTGGCTTAATTTGGTATTGCTTATACACAATGGATAAGTCCAATGATTGGCTCTCGTTTTGGTTCTGAAAAGCACGATTCATGATTAGTTTGTAGGCAAGTCTGAAGTGAAGCCATATTGATAAAATTAGGAATATAGACTAGCTTTAGAATTTGTATCATAACTTGAAATTCTCCGTTGTATAGAGAGAAATAACCGGATTTCCAGAGTTCATATTATGGTTTATTTGATCTTTATTTCATGTATATTCTTGTATCTTATACTTGGCTTTTGTGTTTTCAGTAAAGTGCTAGTTTTCTTTAATCCTACAGACATAAGGAAATATAATTAGTTAGTTTATATGTAAGATATAAACTAACTAATATAAACTAACTTAGTGTAAGAATCAATTGAGGAAGAATGAAAATTATGAGACATTAAATGATAAGACGGAAAAACATGCAACTTCGTTGACAAGGGGAAAAGGCGGGCCGGCCCATAAAACAAAATGGGAGGCTAAGCCACCTTGTCGAAAAAACGAAATGCTTGATATTCCAGTTCGAAATGTTGATAATCCGGAAAAATGGGATGTGGGAGTGGCTAAGCCGCATAATATTGAAAATAAGACGCGCGAAATGGATTTTTCGGGAAATTTTTCAGAAAACAGGAAACTTCAGAACATTTGTAACGAATAAGAAACACCGCTAAGTGCATACCAAAGTGAAATACGCATTGTGCCAGAAACAAACGACAAGAAATTTATTGTATGCGCTTTTCCTCGTAAAGTTCGAGAAATTTTGGTGCAATATCAAAACCGAATGTAGGAATCCAATTCCCATTTGATGAAGATTTATCTATAACTATGGCAAAAAAAGAAAAAAGAAAGAAAACGAAAAGGGAGAAAAGGAAAATTAAACGCGAATGCAATAAATAGATGCAGTCAAAAATTGTGGGCACTGTCCAATTCAAAGTTACTGACGATTTAATTTGCGTGATTGAAAAACTTGAGAAAAGTAGAAATGAAAAGATAAATGCCCAAAAGAGACAAAATATGCGGATTCAGCCTGCAGTGGCGAAAAGGGAAAAATTGGGAGAATTACAAATAACGAGAACAAAAAAGGGCTCAGGGGGATCAAAGAGGTCCAAGACCCTTTGGGAATAAAACAAGATGATCATAAAATAGAGTTGAAAGACCTACATGGCTTTGGGAAAAGTTGGGAGATATTGAATATCAGGTTGGATAAAGGAAATGTGGTCTCTTTTTTTTTGGGGGGGGGGAGGGGGGGGGGGCTTTTGGGGAACAATGAATGATGGACGATTTACTCAATAGACAATTGGTTGGCCAGTTGTGACCCTGTTACCAGAAATTTATCGCTCTTACTTGGTGTCTTTGAGAAACACTCTCTCCTATACACTTAACATGTTGTCTCAACTTTTATTCAGCAGCCCTATTCATGTTTCTAACTCTTCACGGGAACAAATAATTATTTCCTGCAAACCTTATTCCTCAAGCTACCTATTCAAATTTCATCACCAGTTGGCATCGAAGAGTGATCTTCACTTGACTGTTCCAGGAGAGGGGACCCAGAAGAAATTGATGCATGGTTCGTTGAGATTCCTACTTGATTTCCCTGAACGTCTATCATTCTCACAGGCCTGTGTATTTTCGGCCTTGGATTGTTTCAAATTATACCAAGGGTCAATTCGCGTTTTAATTGAGATGCGGTGTTGTTTCCACCGACGGAGAGTAAGAGCCTAGTTTAGCCTATTTTTTATGATGACTGGCATCATCAAATGTGCCAGAACATAATTCTGCGCTCTATCAAATGTAAGTTCGTGAGAGCGAGAAAATTATTGTTTAATCATGCTAAGCACGATTATTTTCTGCTAATCTTGTGGACTTCAATTTTAAAAACCTCATGCGGATGCCCAATCGATCTAGACCATGGTGGTTCTGCAGTAGAGACGCGTGGATGGCGACAGATCCAGAGCCAGGCAGTGGAATCAGCAGCACAGCCGCTGGTGAAGAAACAAGGCAAATGGATGTCGTAAAGTTAAAGTTCAGTGCTTATGTTTGTAAGGTTAGACCAGTGTAGCGCGTGGGTGGTCATTTATCTAACGGGGGGAGGTGTTGGGGTTTCATTCCTGTTTCTTTTCTTTTTTCAGATAAATGACCTGTTTTCGTTTCCGTAATTGCATTTGCTTAGATTTGCCTAAAGTGTAATTTTCAATGAAAAGTTAAAGTTTCGTTGCTAAGCATTCGTGGTTTTGCAATAAGCAAGCTTTCAAGCTAAATTCTATTTTAGGTCTTCCTGATCTAAGCCATTGAAAGATAATATTATTCAAAACTAGCCAGGATTTAAATTTTAATTTAGCAGATTGGCCAGGGGCAATCTAAGGTCCACCCCTACGGAAAGTGCTTTTGTACAGAAGTGGTGTTTTTGTTTTTAGCCTACCCTGAGACCCCGTTAAGGGAGTCTGTCTTTCAGAGTTGATATATGTGGGTTTTGTCAAGTGACCTTTGGAAGAATACAAGTAAGCTATTTTCTACAGCCATGTGAGATTATTTTTTCCAGGAACCCAGGCAAGGTACGAAAAGAATTCGCGAGAAATACCGTCACTAGTATATTGAGAGGGGGCCCGTTTACCCTCCAAAGAGATAGCTACAGATATTAGGGGTAACCCTGGTGGGTGCACCCTTGGCCTAAAGTTTGGCCCGTTCGATAAGATAGGTTTTATTATTCATTAGATACACATACAATATTACATGTTATTATTCCCACAAAGGCTCATTGACCTGTACAAAGGGGTAAGACATATGAATTGCTTACTCAGAGATGAAAAACAAAAGAAAATTTAAAATGATCACTTACTCACATATGAAGGAGAAGAAAAGAACATATAGATAAAATGAAAACTATAGAAAAAATAGAATAATCAAACTAAATTAATTAATTAGATTAAATACAAAAAAAAAATGAAAACATAAATAAACATAACTTCTACGAAGCCAAAGAATTTTTAACATTTTTTTTTAAACAAACCGAATGAGTGGCACCCTTGAGCTGATTCAGGCAACTTGTTCCAAACAATATGACACGCCATTAGAGAATTAAAATCTGACCTTATGCAAGGAGTAAATGGAACTTGAACATGATTTGTCATATTACGAAGATTATAATTATTTTGATCAGAGGTAAAAGATAGCGGAACACTTAGGGGCCGGGGGAGGTCGCCATGAAGCTGAGCAAAAGTAAAACATGCACATGAAAGAATGTATAGTGACTCAAGATCACAGTTTATATAATTATCCAGTATGATCTTTCCCTATCTCACCCATTATAAAAACCCGGACCGAGGTGCGAGTGCTCCAGAGAAGGTTTTTGCAGATATAAACATAAGCGGCATTAGATCTTTTCACGGGTAGACAAAGAATAATCACCTACGGAACAAGTACTGACAAAACCACTTGGCCGGATCAACCAATAAGTGGACAATAAGTGCATAAATAAGTGGGAGGAGCTTTTTGTTCGCAACGAGAATGAAGAGCCAGAAATCATCTGCGGTAAACTTACTGGTATATTATATAAACTGTGCTCAAGATCAAGTAATGGTATAACTAATGAACGATTAGTTTCCTGAATGAGGTTTCTAGATTTACTGTAAACCTTAGAAAGTGGTTTTAACAGCGAAGGAAAAGTTGAAATCCACACAATTGGACAGTACGAAACGTAAGACTGGACCACACAGTGAAAAAGTATTTTCAAAACTGATCCTGGAAAAGTATGTCTAAGTTCCTTAAAATACAGAGACTCCTGCATATCTTCATTTTAATAAAATCAATGTGACATTTGAAAGATAAGTTTTCATCAACAAGAATGCCCAAAAAACGAACATATCTGTCTTTAGATCTGTGAATTATTCCATTTGGCTGGTGAATTTCTGATAACTAGGGATAAACCTGAGAAACACGCAAAAAAAATAAAAAACTGGACTTAGAAAAATTTAGAGTAAGATAATTAGCATCAAGCCATAAAATCACCCTCTCAAACAAATTTCCCAAATTCATTCGAAGCTCGGATTCGCAGTTTCCCAAAGTGCCAAGTGTGCTGTCATCAGCAAATGAAACAAGGACATCAGAAGAAAGCGAACTATAGTTGCCACTGTGGGCAACGGGAGGCTTAGGATGACAAAGTCTACAGCAATTAATAAGTTTCTGCTTTTTTACAACATGATAAAGATCATTTACATAAATCAAAAATAGCACAGGCCCTAAAATTGAACCCTGGAGGACACCAAAATTCACTTGCGAGGGTGACCGGAAAAGTGGATCAACAGAAATTGACCTATCCTTCAAATAAGACTGGAACCAAAAAAAAAAAAATACACTTCCCTTTATGCCAAAATGAGACATCTTTGATAGAAGTTACCTGCGAGCATTCACGCAGAGAGGTTCTCCGTGCCGAGTGAATGAATTCGTATTAAATAAAAAATCGCAGTGTTATACTGAAAGAATACTATACCAAAATTTCACAGTGTTATACTGAAAGGATACTGCAAGCTGGTTTTAGCAGAATTTGCATTTTGACGAAAGTGGGCCCCGAGTGATGACTGGATTTATTACATAAAAGGGGCCCTTGCGTGTAAGTCTCACTCAATGCCTTTCTAGTTTTATTTAGGCAGTGCGGTATTAATTGGTAGCAATATGTCAATGACGAAAGACCATTTCGACCGCCGTATGGACGAGCTTCAAAGTTTGATTTCAAAGCTTCAAAATGAAAATAAAGTACTGAGAGCAGAGAATAAACTGCT
The DNA here is from genome assembly GCF_049724085.1 of Artemia sp. Qi Xiang Cuo. Taxonomy (NCBI): domain Eukaryota; kingdom Metazoa; phylum Arthropoda; class Branchiopoda; order Anostraca; family Artemiidae; genus Artemia; species Artemia sp. Qi Xiang Cuo. The sequence continues at coordinate 41,502,918 of NC_142806.1, forward strand.
AAAGACTGAGCTGGTTCATGTCAAGACTACTGCCCTGCGATCGGAGATGTACGCTCGAAGAAACAACATTCTTATTCACGGTGTTGAAGCTCCGCAAGGAACAGAAAATCTCCGAGAAACTGTAGTGACATTTCTTCAGTCTGAGCTAGCAATAACAGATGCTAATGAGCTAAGGATGAGTGTATTGTATCGTAATCCTATAAAGACGGCTCCTTTCCACCCTGGAATTAGGCCGAGCCTTCAAATTAATTCTTGAGAGCAGAAAGCTACTAGGCCTATATATTTTATCCTTTCAGAAACTGAACGCTCAGCTCTTATGAAAGAATGTGGAAAGCTAAAAAAAACGGGTTTCAGTGTGTCAACAGACTTGCCAGCTGAGCTCGGTAAACGAAGAAAAGAATTACTAGCACTCGGGTACAAGCTGAAAAGTTCTAAATCGGCAGCAGAAAAGGTTGCAGAAACTCGTGTTGTCGAGCGAGGAATAAGACTGTGGTTAGAGGTCAAAAAGTCACGAAATTTACAATGGACTAAATCTCAAGACGACTGCTTTGATCCACTAAAGTTGGCAGTACCCACCGAACCTGACGGTACCGACTTTGATGCTTGAAATGTTATTAATGTGATTTGTTTGTTGTTCTCTGATAGCTCCGCCTGCTGTAGTCGAAGAGATGAAGGAAAAAAAATGATAACATTAGCTAAGATTTTTTTTTTTTTTTTATTGGGGCTACAGCAGCGGAAACGGAAAAGATTTTCATTGATGAATTAGTTTTTTTTTTGTCGCTTGCCGAAATGAGTGATTTGTTTTCCAGAAATGTTTCATTTTTCATTTTTCTGGGTTTCTTGTGGTAATTTATGTTTGTTTACATCAGTTTTTGTTGCAGTTTCAATGAAGTTCATTCGGGTGTGTGCATTTCTCACGGCTCTCCGCTTTGCTCCAAGATGCGACCACATTCCCCAGAGAGTTTTGGGTAAGTTTTGAGTTCCTTGTCTTCGTCACCGAGGCCCACTATCTTGCCAGCAGCTCAAAAAAAGTTAGAACAGTTAAAAAAGTCGTTCTTAAATTTGGAAGAAATTTTTAATAGAGTAATTAGTAATGAAAATAATTGTTCTTTTTTTAGCGAAAATGAATTTCCTCGAAGTAAATATATTCAGTTAATGAGTATGCCCCAGGGATGCTCTGAATCTCAGCGCAGTATAGTTCAGATCAACTGCCAAGGATTATGTTCGTCACTGACAGATGTAATGACCATTTGCCGACAAATACGACCTGACGTTCTTGGACTGTGTGAAACATTCCTGTCGAGGCAGACTGACATCCTGGTAGATATCCCCGGGTATACATCGAATTTTGTACACAGAAAAGAGTCAGCATGAGGAGGATTGGCAATCTACACAAAGAGCGAATACCCAGTCTGTGCTAATGGCAAACTTACTCGAAATAAAGAAGGTATTTTTGAGTCACTTGTTCTTGATATGTCCCTTCCTTCACAACGGAAGGTAATCGTTGGAGAGATTTACCGATCACCGCCAGGTTCTGTTTCTTCGTTTTTGGAATATTTATTGGAAACACTCCAAATGTTTGAAAAACAGAATCACGATGTGGTCATCATGGGTGATTTCAACATCAACCTAGCCTATCCCCTAACTAATACCGCTAATGAACTTCTCACTCTTATGTCTGGATCTAATCTTTACCCGTCGACAACTATCCCAACAAGAGTAACTGAGAGTACTCATTCCCTAATAGACAATATTTTTTGTACTCTACCTCCACTCTCGGCTTTAGTAATCATCAGTGACATGTCGGACCACTTCCCCTTATGTACCGTTTTCGAAACATCAAAGGCAACAAGGTCATTTTCAAAAACTAGAGATTATATTCCGGTTTTAGATCTGTGTTAATAAAAATTACGGTTACTTAACGAGAAATTGTAAAAAACGACATGGGGATAGCGGTATGGAGAAAGAAGATCTGAATGAAGGATTTGAAATTTTTCACATCACATTTACAACACTATATGAGGCATGTTGTCTTAAAAAAAAAATAAAGAAACGTGGAAGAAAAAACGCACAAATTTGCCCGTGGGTTACAGAGAGTTTACTCAGGTGTATCGAAAAAAAGAATAATCTCTGGGCTGACTACCGTAATCTACCAAATGTAGCTAGCCTGCGGAGTTATGAAATTTATAAGAAATGCCTACGCTCAGTTCTCAGAAAAGCTAAAAGGGATTACTTTAATCAAAGGGTAGCCGAAAGTGGGAAGGATGGAAGGAAATTATGGAAGACAGTCAATTTAGTTTTACGACCGAATAGCCAACAGCCTGAACTACCATCCAAAATTACGGTTGATCGAGAAACCTTGACTGAACCACCACAAATTGCAAAAGCTCTTTGTACCTTCTTCGCCAAAATTGGAGAAAAAACGGCTAACACAGCACTACCCCCCAGAAAGTCCTACAGGGACTTTTTGGGCCCAGCGTGTGTCAAGTCAATGGCACTCATTCCTGTAACTTCGACGGATGTTTCGATGATTGTCAAAGGCTTGAGGGGAGCATCTGCCTCTGGATTCGACCGCGTCCATACTAAAGTGTTGAAAGCAGTATTGCCGTCCGTAGTACAACCTTTAACACATTTGGTAAACCTCTCCTTGGAGACGGGCGTGTTTCCATCACTTCTCAAGAAGGCAAGAATAGTTCCCCTCCACAAAGGTGGCCCTCAGGATGACCCGTCTAACTTTCGACCCATCTCTATTCTTTCGGTGTTTTCCAAAGTGTTTGAAAAACCTATGAAGAACCAACTTTACTCCTGGAAGCTAAGGGATTCCTTAACGAACACCAATTTGGATTCAGACCCGGACACTCGACGGAAGATGCCCTGGCATCACTAAGCCTATTCATTAATAAAGCACTTGACCTGGGACTTGTGCCAACTGCTATTTTACTTGACATAAAAAAGCGTTCGACAGTATGGATCATGAGATTTTATTAGGTAAAATAGAGCAGATTGGGGTTAGAGGAGAGGCTCTACGATGGTTCCGGTCTTACCTTAGTAGCCGACGTGTTTATATAGGAGAAGATCCGCTGAATAACACCGTTGTCAACTTCGGTGTGCCGCAAGGCTCAATCTCAGGCCCACTGTTATTCCTGGTTCATGTGGATGACCTAAGTCGCGTTCTGAACCCTAACTCCAGGACTTCACGGTACTGCAAGTTATGTTGCGACCTAGAATTTTGGAGCAACGGTGATGAAGCGGATGAACTTGTGGCGTTCGCGGATGACACTACACTGGCCTCCTGTGACACCGACATGTCAGCGCTCCAGAGTAAACTTGAGGTCATCTTAGAAGAAAGTTACATTTGGATGGATGACAATTGATTTGTAATAAATGTTGACAAATCTAGCGTTCTCTTCTTCTCAAGGATTGGATCTCTTCGCCCAGAGGTATCAGGAATAACGACCTCTCGAGGAACGATCAGACTACCGAAAACTGGCTATGCCAGGTGCCTAGGTGTACTTCTTGACGAAAACTTATCCTTTGTACATCACATCCACGCTGTGGAGCTGAGGCTCTCCCGTAATCTTGGGATTATCAGGAAACTGAAACACACATTCCCTCAAAAAACCCTTCGTCTACTTTATAATGGACTTATCAAGCCTCATCTACAGTATTGTGCGTCAATTTGGCAGTCAACATTTACATCCCACCTGAAAAGGCTTGATTCAATCCACAAACATGCCCTGAAAATAATCGGAAATATGGACGATTTTCTTTCCCGTGAATCACCTTTTTTTCTCTGACTACCTCTCTTTCTCTCATGAAATTTAATATTTGTTGTGTTGTATCTATTTGAGTGCTTTTTCGCGAGCTCCTGCTGGAACTCAATTCAACACTGCTCCTTCTACTCGGACTACTTTGATTTCGTCTTTCATTATTTTTTCTTAATCCATTTTCTGAATCTGTTCGTTCTATATGCGTATTGTCTCTTTCTATATAGGTTACTCTAGCCTTTCCGTCCTCTTTTCTATTCTTTCTTATTTCATCTTTCTCAGCCCGCATTTTTTTCTTATATTATCGGAACTCTCTCTCTCTAAGCCCTCCATATGAGCTTTTCTTTCTATTTTCCTACTTTTTCTATGGGCTTCACTCGCCCTTTTCGGTCTTGATTTAATCTCATCTCTGTCCGACATAATTTCAAAATTCTGTTAACTTCAAATTACCTCTTCAGTCTAAATGAAAATTCTTTTATCATTTAACTTCCGGTCTCTCGCAAAAAATTGTTTTGACACGCAGCAATTTTAGCCTTATATTTTTGAATACTAATTAGTTTTGCGATATATTGATTCGTAAATTTTGCAATTATGATCTCACAAGGCATAACCCATAATATATCTTTATTATTGTTATAATTGATTCCGTTTTTTTCATTTTCTCTGTATATGTCATCACGATAGTCTACTCTCACTATGTAGGATAAATTGGCTAATCTTTTCTAAAACGCGAAATTCTTTTACTATCAGTGCTGTTGATAGCTTCTTTTGTTGCTGCCATTAATTTTCGTGGCGTTTAGCCGCTGGCAGTAATACCGGTAGGCCACAACACCACTGGCGTGGTAAAATACGGGTGTCACCCCTTATTGAAGGGGAAAGCCCCGTCCCCAAATTATAATGCTATGCCCGTGTCTACCACACCGGTTCTGCAAATATCGGGTTTGGTACTACCAGATTTACAGTATACCCTGTCCCCGGGTATGATAACGCGATCGAGTGGTCAAATGGCCACTTTCTAAGGCCAAATGTACCCACCTTGGGTTACGGCTAGAAAATCTCTTAACTCTCTCCTTGGAGGTAACAAACCTCCCTGTCAATATAATAATGACGGTACCTCGTAGCTCTATTCCTACCCCTCCTGGGTTACGGAAACTAGTACACAGTTTGTAGAAAATACCTTACTTTTATTCCTCCAAAAGGTCACAATAGTACCACAAAAATATATATATCCCCGAATGAGGTCAAAGCGCAGACTAAAAAATAATAATAATCTTTACAGCACTGTTCATATGGGTGGACCTTCGCTTGGCCCAGCCAATCATCTCCGTCCGCATTCAAACCCAATTCTACCTCTTAGCATTATCTTTCAATGACTCCCAAACCAGGAAGTACAAAAATAAAACTTAATTCAAAGCTTACTTGTTGCAAAACCACTATCGCTTAGTAACGGGAATTTAACCTGTCTTTTGAAATTATACTTTAAGCAAATGTAATTAAGAAAACGAAAATAGGTCATTTATCTGAAAGGAAAAGAAACAGGGGTGGAACCCCAACAGCCATTGTGTTCTTGAAATCCAGATGTCAAATAACTCTGGGGTTGACACAGTCCCCAACAACCCCCGGGGCGACGGCTGTAAGTTATGCAAGTTGTCTGTTATCAGCTTGCAAGGTATTCTATTGAGAAAGAGGGTTTGTTTGATCCTGGGTCTCTAAAAAGCTTAGAATGTTAAGGTGAAACTTTAAAGGAATGATTTGAGGGATGCCCAATAGATCAAAACGCGCTATGTACTTGCTGGTTGTCAAAAAGGAATGTCTGTAATATCTAAGGAACGGCCGAGGGTTTTCAGTTGAAACTTTCAATGTACATCAAGGGGATGCTGAAGATTGATTAGAAGGGAGGGGGCAACCACCCCCTCTCTTTCTTGATCTTTTTAGAAGCCTCCTCTCTTCGACACTGATTCAAATTTTCCTTTTGTCCAACCTCGTCAAAAGGTCTAATACCTATGCCTTCAACTGTTCGTTTTAAGTTTTAATGTCGCTCCTCACTTTCAGTTAAAAAAAACTCAGTTAACCAACTATTGAAAACCCTGCCCCTCCTTGACTCGTTGAAATCTAGATTCTTCATGATGAGTGGTCCCCCGTAACCCTCTCCCCTGGTATTCCTTGACCAGTGACATGCCGTGATCCGTGATAGCCTACATCTCTTCTAGCCATCTATGGTCCCCAGTTAACCATCCTAGTCCGCCATGATCCTGAGTCCCTCCATGGGGATGGAAGGCGTGTTCACCTCCATTTTTTGCTGATTTTCTTTGTCTTTAATTTGCCTTTCTTTCTTTAAGCAGTTATTTATCAATTCCTCGTTCTATTCTACATTTCTGTAACTAATGCTCAGCATGTGTTTTTTTTAGTCTAAGTCGTAAATTCAATCTAAAATTTTTACATTCAACATCGGAAAAAAAAGTGCTCTCTTTTAATCTTCCCCATGAAAAATTGTAATTGAACATCGAATAATAGCCAGAAAAATACAAGAAAAAAATTGACATGTGCTTACAAGATATTAAAATTGCATCGTGTTTAAAAACCCAGAAAATTGGATAGAAGCTGGTAACATAACACGTCACGGAAGTTAAAAGATGGACTCTTAGAGTTGATTAGTTGGGACATCTCCTTAGAATTAGCGTCTATTAAAATAAAAATAACATTCGTTTAGATTTTCTGAAAAGATATTTTCAGAAAAATTGAATTTAGACCTTTTATTCCGTAAAAGCTGAATACGTGAAGATTGCAATATCCTATGCAAAAGTGCCCACTGTTGTTTATAAGTTTTTTTTTTCAAATAGTATTATGTGTAGAGAACGAAAATATGCCCAATTTTAGATATAAAAAAATAGGGAACGCAACCTATCTGCTCCCTCCCCCTCAAACAAATCCTGGATCTGCCCCTGCTTGATGTAACAAGCCGTTTCATCAGTGCTAAAATAGTTTTCGTTAGATAGTCTATTCTTTCAAAATACTCTTTAACGAACCCTTTCACTCACCCCACGCATTAGTGTCCACATGCGCTCTCTCACCACAAACTTTCTTAAACCTTATATTGTACTTCTTTTTAAAATTCTCAAGCCAACTGTTATCAGGCTCAAAATTATCTTGTACCGGAGATATAGAGGTGAACTCCGACTTATAAAGCTATAGTAAAAATGGTGCTGTTTCATTTAATGGTACACACGAAAGAAGTCAAGTTCGGTTAATGCTAATGAGATAAAATAAAATAGGATAAATATATAAGAGTTTAGAAACAAATTTGGGCTATATATTTGTACATTATAGGGGTTGGAGGTAAAGCATAGCATGTATTAAATACGTAACCTAACTTAGGTACCTCCTCCTCACCCCAAACCCCAAAAAAATAGCAGTTAAAATATTGTAAATTCAATGAGAAACAACGCTTTGCGATCAATTGAGATGGCAATTACCCGCTTTACGGGTCTCCATGACTACATTCCTTGGACAGTCTATAGTGCTGTGTACCAATTAGTGCAACGGTACCGTAAAAATTAAATTCGGTGTGTCTACTGAATTTCGATTTATAGAGGTAGTTATTGGGTCATATCGAGTTACAGAAGTAAAATATAGCCAAAAAGTTATTTTGAGTTATGTATGTTTCTTTCTTCAATTTAGGCAGGTCTTTTCAAGCGGATTGAAAATCTCCTTGAGGATTTCGAGTTATCAAGGCTTGAGTTATCGAGAAGCGAGTGTAGTTATTTTTTGTTCTTTTTTTTCAGACCAGGGCACAGGGCACTTCGTATAGAAAGAGTTGTATTAGAAACTTCAAGAGGGGTTCATTTGTTTGGAAATGAAAAGGTTATAGAGCCCTTTTCAAAGGTCGGAAGTGATTGGAGGGCAACCAGCCACCCCCCACACACGAATCACTTCCCCAAACACATCCGATGAAAATTTTGAGATAGCCATTTCTTCAGCCTAGTTGAAAGGTCCAAAAATTAAGTCTTTGAGAATAAGAGCCCCTATGGTCCTCAGGACAAGGGCTATAAGTTATATTTGTTCCCCTTAATAACTATAAGGTTTTTATGGAAGGGGTGGTGTCCTAAATTTTTGATGAGGCTCATTGAATGGAAATCAGAAGTTCTTGTCCCCACTTATAAGAGTTAAAAGTGATTGGAGGGTAAATAGCCCCCCCCCCTTACGTCTTCTTTTCCCCAAATGCGTCTGATAGAAATTTTGAGATACTCATTTTATTCAAAATAGTACAAAGTTTATATAATAAGGTCTTCGTGTTTGAATCAACCCCTCAGCACCTGGGGGCAAGAGTTTTAAGTTATACCCCTTAGGCATATAAGGTTTTTATGTAAGGGAAGGTCGTATAAACTTTAGAAGAGGCTCATTTAATTGGAAACTGGAAGTTTTAATTCCATTTCAAGATTCAAAAATAATGTAGGGTAACCGGCGCATCTGATTAAAATTATGAGATTGCCATTGTGTTCAAAATAGTCCTGTAAGGGGGGGGGGTCTTCTCATGGTGATGACTCCATGCCCAAACTCAGCCATGAGACCCAAGAACCCCTAAATAAGCCTCAATAGACGAAATGAACCAAGTGAGAGAGATATCTTGACTAAAATCCTGATCATCGAAAATAAATAAACAAAACAACACAGGTATAAGAAAAACTAAGATTTTATTATTAAAGAAGATAACCTTCTAATTAATTGTTAATTCATATAAACTCAATGTTCAATGATTATGATTCATAATCGAAGATCATTTCTTGTTTTATAATTGCATGAAGTAAGGTTTATTATTATTTAAGGAAAGCAAGCATAATAACTAGTATATTAAGACTAATATGTTCCTGCTTAAAGGAACTTAATAATAATATTAAAGAATGGGATATATATATATATATATATATCCATTCACTAAGATATTAACATAATAAAATTAAGAAAGAGCAAGGAACATATTAGACTTACATTCTACATGCATACGAAAAGCTTGCGCAAAGCCAAAAACCCAACTGCCTTCTATGGTCAATCTCATGCTATATAAAAGGATATGTTCTGTCAACAAACGTATCTAAATTCAAACCTTCTAAGAAAGGGTGTATTGCAAAATAAGGAAACTGTCTTAAAAAGAGAAATGGTTACAAAATTAGTTCATCAGAAATATACTCTTAAAGAAGATTGGCTTAAGCCGGATACGACCAAATTCATAGCAACTTGATATTAATTCTAAAATTAGAAGGACATTTCTTACAGATCCGACCTTGTAATATAAGCTACATGTTGGAATACTGGAGCTGGCGTAGCTCCTGTATTAAGATTAGAAGCTTGCCCAAGGGCTGAGGCTTCCGGTTTATCACTTTCCCGAGGTAGGGACATTACTTAAGGAGAAATTAATTATAGCTTACCAAACTTAAGCAACCAACTAATCCTGTTTGAGTGAACTGGAACTGAGGAAAAGGCATCTATCTATACTCCAACAACCAACCATTCATTTACGAGGGTACCAAATTGAGCAATACCCAAATATAATTTGACTGTTTTTATTATGGCGTCTAGTCTTGTTTTTATAGATCTAAAAAAAAGCATAAGCGTACAGGCAAGGATTGAAGGTGAAGAAAAATTTAAGGGATTCAATTAATTTTGGTAGTTTAAGTATTAAAAAAATTACAAAAAGGATTTATAATAAGGATTCTGCTCTCTCAAAATTAAGCGTAGCATTACAAAGCGGCGCTTTTAATTCAATAGAAGCGCATCGCGTTTTCGCTGCCACCATTTTGTAAGGGGGGGGTCTTCTCATGGTGATGACTCCATGCCCAAACTCAGCCATGAGACCCGAGATCCCCGAAATAAGCCTTAATGGATAAAATGTACCAAGTGAGAGTGAGGTATTGATAAAATCCTGACCAGCGAAAATAAATAATCAATACAACACAGGTATAAGAAAAAATAATATTTTATTATTAAAGAAGAGAACCTTTTAATTAATAGTTATTTCATATAAACTCAATGTTCAATGATTATTATTCATAATCGAAGATCAATTCTTGTTCTATAATTGCTTGAAGTAAAGTTTTTATTATTATTTAAGGAAATCAAGCATAATAACTAGTATATTAAGACTAATATGTTCCTGCTTAAAGGAATTTAATAATAATATTAAAGAATGGGATATATATATATATATATATATATATATATATCCATTTACTAAGATTTTAACATAATAAAATTAAGAAAGAGCAAGGAACATATTAGACTTACATTCTACATGCATACGAAAAGCTTGCGCAAAGCCAAAAACCCAACTGCCTTCTATGGTCAATCTCATGCTATATAAAAGGATATGTTCTGTCAACAAACGTATCTAAATTCAAACCTTCTAAGAAAGGGTGTATTGCAAAATAAGGAAACTGTGTTAAAAAGAGAAAGGGTTACAAAATTAGTTCATCAGAAATATACTCTGAAAGAACATTGGCTTAAGCCGGATTCGACCAAATTCATAGCAACTTGATATTAAATCTAAAATTAGAAGGACATTTCTTACAGTCCAAAGAAGATATAGCAATGCCTCCAGGATTGACCAACCCCCATAGAGTAATAGGGCAAGGGTTGTTAGTTATGTCCTTAGGGCTTATGAGGTTTTTATATGAGTAACCGTATAAACTTCGGACGGGACTAATTGGATTGGAGATTTTATAGTCAAAAACCGTTTGAAAATACCCTTTTTAAAAGTAAAAAATGATTTGTGGGTACCCCCCCCCCCCCTTACGCTCATCGTTTCCAAAAAAAAAAAAACAGGATGTTAACTCAATACTTTTGTAGAAAGCAATAAGTGCGTGAAATTTGAATTTTCGTTAATGTTAATGAAACAAAACAAAATAGGATGAAATTATAATAGCTTATGAACAAAATTAGGCTATATATTTTCAATTTAAGGGGGGGGGGGTAAAGCATAACATATATTAAATACGTAACATAATCTAACAAAACCTATTTACCTTTTAGTCCCCCTAAACCCCAAAAATCTAAAGTTTGAATATAGTTCCTGAAGTGAGAAACCTTGTATAATGCCTATCTTTATACAGCGTCTCATATAAGTACCGGGTAATCCGTACCTGTTTTCGCAATAGACTTACCGTTTTCTACAAAAGTACCGTTAACTCCCCACAGTCAGGTCAAGGCCTGCATAATAGACAATAATTCATTGTTTACAAATGACATAAGTTAATGAGAAAGGTGGGCGTGTTTGACCTTAACTTTCCAAATTAAGGAAGGGTATTCAGGTAAGTATTTCAGAGAATGTTGAAAAAATTGTTGAACTAAATCAATACACGTTGCATACTGGCTGTCAAAAGGGCGTAACTCAGGAATGACTAAGTACACTAATTTGAAGCTTTTAGGAAATGATAAGCGAGATGATCAATTGCCCAAAAAGGGAATATTTGTACGCCATTAAATAAAAAAAAACAAGTTTTTTAAACTGAAAGTAAGGAGCGACATTAAAACTTAAAACGAACAGAAATTATTCCGTATATGAAAGGGGCTGTCCCCTCCTCAACGCCCGCTCTTTACGCTAAAGTTTTTTATTGTTTTAAAAAATAAAGTTGTGAGACAGAGTCAGACTTTAGCGTAAAGAGCGAGGCGTTGAGGAGGGGACAGCCCCTTTCATACACGGAATAATTTCTGTTCGTTTTAAGTTTTAATGTCGCTCCTTACTTTCAGTTTAAAAAACTTGTTTTTTTTTATTTAATTTCTGATCGTTTTTTAGTTAATGCAGCTTTTATTTGCATAAAAATTTTACTTTTCTTTTGCTAAATGGATGTCTTTACAAATTAACTTACGTAACTAAATTCTATATTCGTATATTTTTCTTCTGGCAAAAAATACTAAGTAGCAGATTTTTGCAGATATGAGCTTGAAATCTATGTAATAGGGTTTTCTGATACGCTGAATCTGACGGTGTGATTTTCATTAAAATTCTTTCACTTGTAGGGGATGTTTCCCCCCTCTTTAAAAAATCGAGTAAATTTTCTCAGGCTCGTAGCCTTTGATGAGTAATACTAAACTTAATAAAATTTATATATTTAGGATCAGCATTATAAACACATTCTTTTGATACATTTATTGACATCAAAATTTCGTTTTTAAAAGTTTCGATTACTATTGAGCCGTATCGCTTGTTTTTTTATTGTTTTTTTTATTACGTATATGTTATTACGTATATGAAGGGGCTCTCCCCTTAGTCATTACCACGCTCTTTACGTTAAAAGTTAAAAAAAATTTTGATTCACAAACCCCTGAATCACAAAGGCCGTTTAATTAGAATAGATAGCTCTTTTGAAAGCACTAAAAATAAACTGTAGCGTAAAGAGCGAGGTATTGACTTGGGGGAGAACCCCCTCACATACGTTATAATTTCTGTTCGTTTTAAGTTCTAATATTCCTTCTTACATTTCAGTTGAAAAAACTTGTTTTTTTTTATTTAATTTCTGATCGTTTCTTAAATAATGCTTGGAAATCCGGCGCCCCCTTTATAGAAATGTCCCTTACCCCAAAGGAACATCCTCCACGGAAATATTCTCCAGAGTAACCCCCTCCTCTAGCCCCCCTCCAGAAAAAATCCTTCCTGAAAATGGTTGTATACTTCCCAATAACCAATAAATAATGCTGGCAAGTCCGGTGCCCCCTTCATGGCAATTTCCCTTCCCCCATGAAAACTTCCTTCATGGAAAGATCCTTCCATATAGCCCCCGACCCTCTCCTTCCCCCACCTACCAGAAAAATCTCCTCTGAAAAAGTCTGTATACTTCCCAATAACCAATACTATATGTTAACATTGAGTAAAGTTCATAACTTTCAGCCCTCCCCTGGGGACTTTGGGGGATCAAGTTATCCTAAAAGACATTTTTATCATATTTTCGACCATGCTGAACAAAATGGCTATCTCAAAATTTTGATCGGGAGACTTTGGGAAAAAAATGAGCGTGGGAGGGGGCCTAGTTGCCCTCCATTTTATTTGGTCACTTAAAAAGGTCAATAGAACTTTTAATTTCCGGTCCAATGAGCCCTCCCACGATATTTTAGGACCACTGGGTCGATACAATCACCCCTGGGACAAAAAAAACAAACAAACAAACAAACAAATAAACACGCATCCGTGATCTTTCTTCTGGCAAAAAATGCAAAATTGCACATTTTTGTAGATAGGAGCTTAAAACCTTTAAAGTAGGGTTCTTTGATACGCTGAATATGATGGTGTAAATTACATTAAGGTTCTATAACTTTTAGGGGGTCTTTCCCCCTTTTTTCGAAAATCAGGCAAATTTTCTCAGGCGTGTAACTTTTAATAGGATAAAACTTGATGAAAGTTATGTATTTGAAATAACAATTAAAATCTTATTTTTTTGATCTATCTGTTGGTATCAAAAACCGTTTTCTAGAGTTTCGGTTACGATTGAGCCGGGTCGCTCCTTACTTACAGTTCGTTACCACGAACTGTTTGACTATTGTTATTAAAACTACCACAACTTCTACTACTACCACCATCACAAAAACTACTGCTTCTGTAGCAAGTACCACCAAGGCTTAGGAATTGAAATAAAACATCTGAGGAAACGTTGGGAGGGGGCAAGTTGAACTACATCAAAACTTACTCTTTGCATACAGATTGCTGCCACGGGGGTATCAGCCGTATTTTTGGAACGGCTTACCGTATCAAGAGGAAACTTCAGGGGCATCATGAGTGGGATGCTCAACGGACCAAAAAGCAACAAGTACCTGCTTCTACCGCTATTAATGCTGCTGCTAGTACAATTACTACTAATACTACTGGTACAACACTACCTCTGCTGCTACTGTTCCTATAACTACCGTTACTACTATGATACTATTACAGTTTAGGCTAAGCTAATGAAGATGAAAATTTTACAAACTATGATGGGAATTTGAATTAAATCATTACAGAAGGGTGGTGCAATTTTACAGAGGGGGATTGACAAAAAAGTAACATATGCATGACAATCAAAATACCTATGATTTGTTTGTATTTTTTATTGGGGGAGTAGTGGGAGCCTGGGGGATAGCTAACCCAAGGCTCTTACTTTGGACTGTGTAATCCTATATACTGATAACTTTTTTGTGACACTAACTTCATCAGTAGTGTGTAATATGTCAACCTTCCTGTTAACACTTATCTATGGAGCTCGGTGCTATGAACTATTTGATTCTTGCTTTTCTATTTTTCTCCTTTAGGCCATATTTAGGTATTATGCTTGAAATATAAGAAAAAAGGCTATGAAATCAACTCATTTTTACTTTAAATTTAAAGACTTTTCTATTAAAACTCAGCTTTTTAAAGCCGCCATGCGAAACATAAATTATACTATAGAGATTACAAACATTAAAAACAACAGAAAACTATTTTTTTTTTTTTTTTATTTACAAACGGGTTACAATAAATAAATAAACAAACATCTCATTTAAAAAAACACAATCCAATGCATTACTGCATGCCGGACAAAACCCGAAAAAAACATTACAAAGTACATTTATAACATATATACATATTATAACAAGTACAAAGAATGTTGACCTTTAAATAGAAGCAATAAATATTGACGGCATTATTAATTTCAGAGGTAACGTTCTAGTGCTGCCTGTAATAAAGAGCCACAAGCCTGCAGTGTCTTGTGTTGTTGTTTTTTTTAGACTCTCTATGGAAGGGGAGCTCTTAAAAACTATAGAAGGAGCTCACTTAATTAGCGACTATATTTTACATGTCCTTTTAAGGGTATATTCTGATTGACAGAAAACCAGCCCCTCTCAGTAACACCAAAAGACATGCAATGAAATTTTGAATTATTCATTTTGTCTAAAACAGTTGTAAGGTCTAGTAAATTTGCCTTCAAAGATGAAATGGTCCGCAGAGCCACTGCGGCAAGTACTGTAAATAGTACATATTCCTGATTGTTCAAGCATATGTTTTATAATGGAAAAAAGGTGCTTGTTGGTTGATTGGTGTCTAATTGGCTCAAAACTTTCAGGGTTCGTTGTATGGATCTAAGGAATCAAATGTTTCGTTCTAGGACGGGAGGGCGTAGAAGGCTCAGAAATGGTCTAATATCTTTTATCATGGTCAGTTTTAAATTTGTAGTCATGAGTTTTTGGACCATGAATAACTTAAATTAAAAACGAAATAATGTTACATCATTCCCTTGAAAATGGGGTCTTTGAAAGGGCCAAAAATATTCCTTTATGAGTATCAAATGGGTTGATAAAATCCAAAATATTTAAAGGCTCAAATAAAAAAAAAACTACTACATCGAGTTTAGGTCCCAAAAAAGACTACTATGGGGACCAAAAGTAGAATTTCCCGAAAATCGATTTACATGTTGCTGATTACCTTTTTACAAGATTAATTTTAGTTGTACGTTTGTTGTTAATAGGTTGTTTATATACATATTCTTTTATAGATCGTAGAGAAAAATGTGTGTCTTGAGCAGTTATGGAAGAGAAGCTACAGGTCTTCTTCAAGAAAAGCCAATCAATCGTTCATCTGCTGCAGATTTTCTAAATCGGTTTTCAGGGAATGTTCAAATTTTATCTGGCTCAGGTTTTACACCACAAGATGTTCTATCAAATATATCTGAAGAAGAAATGAGACAGATACTGGAAGACGTTGTTTCAGAGCTAAATGACACATCTATGGATGCTAAAAAAAGTCCTACAGATAATTCTTTTGTCTCTCGGCTTAGTTCTGGTCTTGCACGATATGGTGTTTTCTATGGTACAGACGACTCTAATTTGCTGCTAAAAGCAAAGGTGCCTTTACTTGAACTCCCAGAAGAAATTGAACTCCTCGGAAGTTCTAAGCCAATTGAATCGAGAACTATCTATTCTAACAGTACTGACCAGTCCAAAGATGAAGTAAGTAGATTTATAGAGAGTGGATGGACCATTGGTGGTAGTATTAATTTAAAGTTACTTTCAGCTGGAATCAAATTTGACGACAAGAGTTACAAGAAGGATTGTTCCTCAAGAAACACTAAGCTAGAAAGCACTGTTTTCAATAAGCTTGCAATTTATCCAGCAGGAGCTTTTAGAATTCCCACTAATCAAATGAAATTAAATAGTGAAGCTGAGGCCGCATTGGTCAGAATAGATACGATTTCAGAAGCTGAAGACTTTCTGCGCACTTTTGGGTCCCATTATCCAGGCGACATTCATCATTACGGAGGCATAGTACATTTATCATGCGAAATTACAGGAAGCGATTGTTGCTCAGTGTCTGAATTAGAATCAAATGCAGAGAGAGTTTGCGGCCACGTTATTTTGGCAGGGACTAAGAAATGGTTTCAAAGCAAATGCCGATTACAAAAAAAAATGAATATCAACAGAAACAACAAAAGGCAGGAAGGCAATCAAGTAAGAGCATACATTTGGCTGTTTATGGACCACAAACGGCTCCTCCTTTGTTTTGTGAACTAATCAAAAAAACACCTGAAGAAGCGGTTATCATAGATAGAGGAGATCTTAAAAATCTTATTCCTGTGTGGAGTCTTGTGGGTAATGAGCTAAAACATCAAGCTGAATTGATCAAAACTGCCTGGATGAGATTAACAAAAGATATAAAATCCCAAGACATACAAGATCTTCGTTCTCATTAACGTAACTATGATTTGGAGCTGGCAAGGAAAAATATGCTGCAACTCCCGGATTTGCAAAGACAGCAAAAGAGGAAGTCTTCGGCTGAAGATAATACTGTCCAAGACGCACAAAAGACTGAAGAGAAAAACCAAATGGAGTCCTTAACTCCTGTTATTAGCGTTAAAACTGACTTAACAAAGCAACCTAAATTGAATATACCAAACAGAGAAAATATATCCAACCTAACGCAACAAAAATTTCTTGAGGAAAGTTTAGTTAGTGCATTCGTCATTGATTGTCCTCGCGACTTAACCAATGTTTCTTATAGAATGCTTCACCGTCTGGAACTAAAATATTGTAATTTACCTGATGAAGGATCAAACAATTTTTCAGAGTCTGAGGAAGATTTCTGGCCTGAAATTGAACAAATAAAAAGAGAACAAAAATTTGATGTTTCCAACCTTCTCAGCATATATTCAGTCAGAGATAAAGTAAATATTTTGCGACTTCTTCTCGAATCAAGATTTGCTATTCCTATATGTTCCAAAGACACTATAGAATTGCTTAGAATCACCCAAAGATTAGAAGAAGATATATTCCTTGGGGAAGACCTAAAGCTGCCCCGAATTGCTATAATTAGTCAAGTAACCTTTGATAGTTCTGCTGGAAAAATTATGGAAGATCTTTTCCATTTAAAAACTTCTCTAAAAACTGATGAGACATCAAGCATGGAGGTTGGACAGGGTTTGGTCTGCTTCGAAAATGGAGATAAGAAATCTTGCATCGTCATACATATTCGTGGTGATTTTAAACCCTATTGGAAATTCCTAACAGAATTCACTGACTACTTAATAGTTGAAGACGAATTTACCTTTAAATCAGATAAAGTTTCTCATTTTATGGGCACATATTCTCATGAAAAAAATTTGCCACAATTCATTTCCATATGGATCCCTAACCTTCAAAAAGCTCTATCAAATCACCGTCCCTTTTGTCTTATTGAGGGTTCATTTGATTATTTCAGTGGAATCCAGCGAAACCTCCAATTAGGAGTAGTTTTTCGCAAAGTTGGACTGCACGCCAACTCATTGTATTCAATATTTCCTGGCGAAGGCTCTTTAAGTTCTGATATCAATAATCTACGACAAATGTATATGGATGTTTCTATATGGATGGCTTAGAAGATTATAGATCAAAAGTGTTCATATTGCAAAAGAGTTTTGCAAAAGAAGGGGAGTTTAGAGAAAAATTAAACGAATTTGAACTTGTCAATGACAATGGCAGTCGTTTAGATATGCAGAAGAAAATATCCAACGAAGAAAAGTTCCGTTTCAGTAACAGTAAAAAAAACGACCATTGCTGAAAGTCTTGAAGTTGTCATAAACAAACTTAAAAGAAACGTTGACTTCCATAAGGATTTCCCCAATAAACCCTGATGAAAAAAGGCAGCTGTGCACCTTGAAGCTTGAAAAGTCTTTGTGACACCAAGGTGGTTTTTGTCATGTCAATATTAGAGTACACCATCAAACAACCTCTGCTTTTGTATTGTGTTTGAATAAATTAAGTGCACTAATATTCCATTTGACTACTGTTTTGATTAAAAAAAACATTTCTATACTTAATTTTTAAAAGGGATTGGTTTGATCCCAAAAACCCCTAGCTTTTCTTTCGAAGCAAGAGGGAACAAAATAAAATTATTTTAAGAAACATATACGCAAAGTTTTGTTCTATTTTGTCGAAACATTTTCTTTCTCAGCGTGTCCAAGAAAATGTTTAATTTTAAAGCCCATTTGCCATAAAATAGGTAAATCTATAGGACATATGAGACATTTCTGAAAGTCTTGGAGTTGTCACAAACGAAATTTAAAAAAAGATTGACTTCCATAAGGATTTCCCTTGCAAACCCTGATGAAAAAAAGCAACTATATACCTAGAAGCTTAAAAACCCCTTGTGGCATCGAAGTGGTTTTTGTCATATTAATATTAGAGCTTATCTCCAAACAACCTCTGCTTTTGTATGTTTTTTTGAATAGCTATAGTACACTCCTCTTTCTTTTGACTACAGATTTGATTTAAAATAAAATTAATGTAGTTTATTTTAAAAGGAATTGGTTTCAAACCAAAAACCAGCAGAAGCTTGAAAAACTCTTATAAAATGATGGTGATTTTGTATGATATAAATATTAAAAAGGTTTCCTCCAAATAATCTCTGCTTTTGTTGTGTATTTGTGTAGTTTTACTCAACTAATATTCCCTGTGACTACAGATTTATAAAAATGCATTGCTTTACTTAATTTTAAAAGGGATATGTTTGACCCAAAAACCAGCAGCTTATCTCTTCGAGCAAGGGACAACAAAATAAAATTATTTTGCGAAACGTTTACTCAAAGTTTTTGTTCTATTTTGGCAATAGTTTCTTTTTGTGCATGTCCAAAAATTTGTTTTAATTTTATTAAGTCCCAAGCCTTCAAACACGGCTGATTTTTTCATTACCTACTGCACAGGCATAAATGGGATTGTCAGTTCGTGTTTTATCTGTTAAAGAGAAAACACGTTCAGCTTCCATCCTCTGCGCTAGTTTTGTTCAGTAAGATATCCCCTGGAAACTATAAATTCCTCTTCTTCTTCCTTTTAAATTAAATTTAAAAAACAAAAAGTTTTTTTCAACTGAAAGTAAGGATCAACATTAAAACTTAAAAGGAACAGAAATTATTACGTATACAAGGGGGTTGGCCCCTCCTCAACACCTTGCTCTTTACGTTAAAGTTTAAATTTTGTCCCAGTTCTTTAAAACGACTCCTGAAACACAAGGGTCGTTTAATTAGGACAATAAGTAACTTTTTTAAAGTGCCAAAAAACTGTAGCGTGAAGAGCGATGTATTTAGGAGGGGACAACTCCTCACCCATATATGTAATAGTCATGGGTGCCCATAGGCTGAATTTTAGGGGGGGGGGGTACCTGGTCTAATCGGCACTTCGTTTTTTTGTTTATAGGTATATCAAACTGACAATCCACAGTCTTTTTTTTTCAGTAAAGCCTAAGTTATGTTCTGGTCTTGAGAAGGCATGGGGGTTGTCAGCCCTAGTAATGTTAGTGCTTGGAAGGGGATTTTGAAGAAACCAAAGGGGTTATGCGCATACTGCTACTAATGCTGCTACAGCTATTGCTACTAATGCTGCTACAGCTATTGCTACTATGCAATCTAAGGATATTAAGGTGAATCTTTTAAGGAATATTTAGGTAGAAGTTGAAATAAATAAAAATAAACTTTGATCATGTGGACTTTCAAAAAGGTGACAAAGCAATATATGAAGAAGACCTAATTAAGTTAGACCTTTAAGGGTAAGTCTTGGGAGACTTTGAACTGGCCAGAAGGCACTATGTGTCTACTTTTAATACTACCACCACAGTTACTGTAACTAACAACGCTAAGGGTATTAAAGTGAAACTTTTAGGGAAAGTTTAGGAGGAGTTTCAATTAGACGATAAAACTGTATGCATAAAACAGGTTTCAATCAGACGATAAAACAGGTTTTCAAAAGGGCATATAAGTAATATCATAGGCAGCACCACTCTATAATAGCTAGAAATATCATTGAAAATTTCGATGATATTTCCATTGAAAATCGCAATTTCAATTGATAAACGAAAGTCAAAACAAACATTAATTACAATAACTAGGAGTCAATGTCAAAACGAGCAAAAATTAACTTTATTACGGCTGATAACCCCCATGCTTTCTCAAGACCAGAACATAATTTGCGCTTTACAGAAAACAAAACACGTTTTAAATTTTTTCACCTTTTTTAATTTCATATATAAAAATTTATCAAAAGTTTGAAGAATAAATATCAGTATATGTCAATTAAACTGAAAATCCACGATCTTTCGTTTTTTTTCCATCAGTAAAGTGCAAATTTTGTTCTGGTCTTTATAAAGCATGCCGGTTGTCAGCCGTACTAATGTTAATTTTTGCTCGTTTTGAGATTGACTCGCTATTTATTGTAATTCCAGTTCGTTTTGAGTTTCATTTATTTATTGATAGTCATTTGTCGTAGTTTTACGCTTGGAAGATTATTTGACTTTATTTCCGGTCATTTTTGGCTTAATGGAGCTCTTTACCTTTCTTTGAAAAACTTGTTTTGTGGGAAAGTTGTTTTTTTAATTAATTAAAATAAATAACTCATTCAAACTCAAATGGAGGGGGAGCTAAGATAAGTAGGGCTGACGACACCTTGCCTTTCAAAGACCAGCACAAAACTTGCTCTTAATTGAGAACAAAATACTGTTTGAATGTTTTATGATTTCAAATTAGCTGATAGTATTTAGAAGTTATATGTGGCTCCAGTCCTAATCATTTTAGTTTCTTCTCGTTTTGAGTTTGACTCTGTTATTTATAATGCGCCAATCCAATCAACATTTAGCATATTTGCATCTCCATCGTAGACCTCTAAAGTTTCACCAGCTATCAAACAAGATGCAGCCAAGTGTGTTAAATATTCCAAATCTGCACACTTTCCTGATGAATAAAATAGCGAAACTTCCCTCCATAAGTGACGAAGTGAAAGAAGAGCAAAGTTACGCTTCTCTTTTGCAGCCAATAAATCTTTCCTATTAGATTCTTTCTTATTATGAAATTCAGGACCACTGCCTGACAATTGCAAACTATCCAAGAAGTTCATTTGTTTCTGATGCACTGCTTCTTCTAGTCCACCTACAATCTTGGATTTTTTTATTTTCACTGAAATAGCGTCATCAATGACGCGAAGATGAAGCAAAATATGATCAATATCATTCTTTTGGAGTCCTTTCAAGAAAAAGTTGATAAGTGGGTCGTTTTTTTTTCTGTTACTGAAACGGAACTTTTCTTCGTTGGATATTTTCTTCTGCATATCTAAACGACTGCCATTGTCATTGACAAGTTCAAATTCGTTTAATTTTTCTCTAAACTCCCCTTCTTTTGCAAAACTCTTTTGCAATATGAACACTTTTGATCTATAATCTTCTAAGCCATCCATATAGAAACATCCATATACATTTGTCGTAGATTATTGATATCAGAACTTAAAGAGCCTTCGCCAGGAAATATTGAATACAATGAGTTGGCGTGCAGTCCAACTTTGCGAAAAACTACTCCTAATTGGAGGTTTCGCTGGATTCCACTGAAATAATCAAATGAACCCTCAATAAGACAAAAGGGACGGTGATTTGATAGAGCTTTTTGAAGGTTAGGGATCCATATGGAAATGAATTGTGGCAAATTTTTTTCATGAGAATATGTGCCCATAAAATGAGAAACTTTATCTGATTTAAAGGTAAATTCGTCTTCAACTATTAAGTAGTCAGTGAATTCTGTTAGCGATTTCAAATAGGGTTTAAAATCACCACGAATATGTATGACGATGCAAGATTTCTTATCTCCATTTTCGAAGCAGACCAAACCCTGTCCAACCTCCATGCTTGATGTCTCATCAGTTTTTAGAGAAGTTTTTAAATGGAAAAGATCTTCCATAATTTTTCCAGCAGAACTATCAAAGGTTACTTGACTAATTATAGCAATTCGGGGCAGCTTTAGGTCTTCCCCAAGGAATATATCTTCTTCTAATCTTTGGGTGATTCTAAGCAATTCTATAGTGTCTTTGGAACATATAGGAATAGCAAATCTTGATTCGAGAAGAAGTCGCAAAATATTTACTTTATCTCTGACTGAATATGCTGAGAAGGTTGGAAACATCAAATTTTTGTTCTCTTTTTATTTGTTCAATTTCAGGCCAGAAATCTTCCTCAGACTCTGAAAAATTGTTTGATCCTTCATCAGGTAAATTACAATATTTTAGTTCCAGACGGTGAAGCATTCTATAAGAAACATTGGTTAAGTCGCGAGGACAATCAATGACGAATGCACTAACTAAACTTTCCTCAAGAAATTTTTGTTGCGTTAGGTTGGATATATTTTCTCTGTTTGGTATATTCAATTTAGGTTGCTTTGTTAAGTCAGTTTTAACGCTAATAACAGGAGTTAAGGACTCCATTTGGTTTTTCTCTTCAGTCTTTTGTGCGTCTTGGACAGTATTATCTTCAGCCGAAGACTTCCTCTTTTGCTGTCTTTGCAAATCCGGGAGTTGCAGCATATTTTTCCTTGCCAGCTCCAAATCATAGTTACGTTAATGAGAACGAAGATCTTGTATGTCTTGGGATTTTATATCTTTTGTTAATCTCATCCAGGCAGTTTTGATCAATTCAGCTTGATGTTTTAGCTCATTACCCACAAGACTCCACACAGGAATAAGATTTTTAAGATCTCCTCTATCTATGATAACCGCTTCTTCAGGTGTTTTTTTGATTAGTTCACAAAACAAAGGAGGAGCCGTTTGTGGTCCATAAACAGCCAAATGTATGCTCTTACTTGATTGCCTTCCTGCCTTTTGTTGTTTATGTTGATATTCATTTTTTTTGTAATCGGCATTTGCTTTGAAACCATTTCTTAGTCCCTGCCAAAATAACGTGGCCGCAAACTCTCTCTGCATTTGATTCTAATTCAGACACTGAGCAACAATCGCTTGCTGTAATTTCGCATGATAAATGTACTATGCCTCCGTAATGATGAATGTCGCCTGGATAATGGGACCCAAAAGTGCGCAGAAAGTCTTCAGCTTCTGAAATCGTATCTATTCTGACCAATGCGGCCTCAGCTTCACTATTTAATTTCATTTGATTAGTGGGAATTCTAAAAGCTCCTGCTGGATAAATTGCAAGCTTATTGAAAACAGTGCTTTCTAGCTTAGTGTTTCTTGAGGAACAATCCTTCTTGTAACTCTTGTCGTCAAATTTGATTCCAGCTGAAAGTAACTTTAAATTAATACTACCACCAATGGTCCATCCACTCTCTATAAATCTACTTACTTCATCTTTGGACTGGTCAGTACTGTTAGAATAGATAGTTCTCGATTCAATTGGCTTAGAACTTCCGAGGAGTTCAATTTCTTCTGGGAGTTCAAGTAAAGGCACCTTTGCTTTTAGCAGCAAATTAGAGTCGTCTGTACCATAGAAAACACCATATCGTGCAAGACCAGAACTAAGCCGAGAGACAAAAGAATTATCTGTAGGACTTTTTTTTAGCATCCATAGATGTGTCATTTAGCTCTGAAACAACGTCTTCCAGTATCTGTCTCATTTCTTCTTCAGATATATTTGATAGAACATCTTGTGGTGTAAAACCTGAGCCAGATAAAATTTGAACATTCCCTGAAAACCGATTTAGAAAATCTGCAGCAGATGAACGATTGATTGGCTTTTCTTGAAGAAGACCTGTAGCTTCTCTTCCATAACTGCTCAAGACACACATTTTTCTCTACGATCTATAAAAGAATATGTATATAAACAACCTATTAACAACAAACGTACAACTAAAATTAATCTTGTAAAAAGGTAATCAGCAACATGTAAATCGATTTTCGGGAAATTCTACTTTTGGTCCCCATAGTAGTCTTTTTTGGGACCTAAACTCGATGTAGTAGTTTTTTTTTTATTTGAGCCTTTAAATATTTTGGATTTTATCAACCCATTTGATACTCATAAAGGAATATTTTTGGCCCTTTCAAAGACCCCATTTTCAAGGGAATGATGTAACATTATTTCGTTTTTACTTTAAGTTATTCATGGTCCAAAAACTCATGACTACAAATTTAAAACTGACCATGATAAAAGATATTAGACCATTTCTGAGCCTTCTACGCCCTCCCGTCCTAGAACGAAACATTTGATTCCTTAGATCCATACAACGAACCCTGAAAGTTTTGAGCCAATTAGACACCAATCAACCAACAAGCACCTTTTTTCCATTATAAAACATATGCTTGAACAATCAGGAATATGTACTATTTACAGTACTTGCCGCAGTGGCTCTGCGGACCATGTCATCTTTGAAGGCAAATTTACTAGACCTTACAACTGTTTTAGACAAAATGAATAATTCAAAATTTCATTGTATGTCTTTTGGTGTTACTGAGAGGGGCTGGTTTTCTGTCAATCAGAATATACCCTTAAAAGGACATGTGAAATATAGTCGCAAATTAAGTGAGCTCCTTCTATAGTTTTTAAGAGCTCCCCTTCCATAGAGTCTAAAAAAACAACAACACAAGACACTGTAGACTTGTGGCTCTTTATTACAGGCAGCACTAGAATGTTACCTCTGAAATTAATAAGGCCGTCAATGTTTATTGCTTCTATTTAAAGGTCAACATTCTTTGTACTTGTTATAATAGTTTTCTGTTGTTTTTAATGTTTGTAATCTCTATAGTATCATTTATGTTTCGCATGGCGGCTTTAAAAAGCTGAGTTTTAATAGAAAAGTCTTTAAATTTAAAGTAAAAATGAGTTGATTTCATAGCCTTTTTTCTTATATTTCAAGCATAATACCTAAATATGGCCTAAAGGAGAAAAATAGAAAAGCAAGAATCAAATAGTTCATAGCACCGAGCTCCATAGATAAGTGTTAACAGGAAGGTTGACATATTACACACTACTGATGAAGTTAGTGTCACAAAAAAGTTATCAGTATATAGGATTACACAGTCCAAAGTAAGAGCCTTGGGTTAGCTATCCCCCAGGCTCCCACTACTCCCCCAATAAAAAATACAAACAAATCATAGGTATTTTGATTGTCATGCATATGTTACCTTTTTGTCAATCCCCCTCTGTAAAATTGCACCCCCCTTCTGTAATGATTTAATTCAAATTCCCATCATAGTTTGTAAAATTTTCATCTTCATTAGCTTAGCCTAAACTGTAATAGTATCATAGTAGTAATGGTAGTAATAGGAACAGTAGCAGCAGAGGTAGTGTTGTACCAGTAGTATTAGTAGTAATTGTACTAGCAGCAGCATTAATAGCGGTAGAAGCAGGTACTTGTTGCTTTTTGGTCCGTTGAGCATCCCACTCATGATGCCCCTGAAGTTTCCTCTTGATACGGTAAGCCGTTCCAAAAATACGGCTGATACCCCCGTGGCAGCAATCTGTATGCAAAGAGTAAGTTTTGATGTAGTTCAACTTGCCCCCTCCCAACATTTCCTCAGATGTTTTATTTCAATTCCTAAGCCTTGGTGGTACTTGCTACAGAAGCAGTAGTTTTTGTGATGGTGGTAGTAGTAGAAGTTGTGGTAGTTTTAATAACAATAGTGGCGTACAAATATTCCCTTTTTGGACAATTGATCATCTCGCTTATCATTTCCTAAAAGCTTCAAATTAGTGTACTTAGTCATTCCTGAGTTACGCCCTTTTGACAGCCAGTATGCAACGTGTATTGATTTAGTTCAACAATTTTTTCAACATTCTCTGAAATACTTACCTGAATACCCTTCCTTAATTTGGAAAGTTAAGGTCAAACACGCCCACCTTTCTCATTAACTTATGTCATTTGTAAACAATGAATTATTGTCTATTATACAGCCCTTGACCTGAGGCTGTGGGGAGTTAACGGTACTTTTGTAGAAAACGGTAAGTCTATTGCGAAAACAGGTACGGATTACCCGGTACTTATATGAGACGCTGTATAAAGATAGGCATTATACAAGGTTTCTCACTTCAGGAACTATATTCAAACTTTAGATTTTTGGGGTTTAGGGGGACTAAAAGGTACATAGGTTTTGTTAGATTATGTTACGTATTTAATATATGTTATGCTTTACCCCCCCCCCCTTAAAGTGAAAATATATAGCCTAATTTTGTTCATAAGCTATTATAATTTCATCCTATTTTGTTTTGTTTAATTAAAATTAAAGAAAATTCAATTTTCACGCACTTATTGCTTTCTACAAAAGTATTGAGTTAACATCCTGTTTTTTTTTTGGAAACGATGAGCGTAAGGGGGGGGGGTACCCACAAAACATTTTTTACTTTTAAAAAGGGTATGTTAAGAAGGTTTTTGACTATAAAATCTCCAATCCAATTAGTCCCGTCCGAAGTTTATACGGTTACTCATATAAAAACCTCATAAGCCCTAAGGACATAACTAACAACCCTTGCCCTATTACTCTATGGGGGCTGGTCAATCCTGGAGGCATTGCTATATCTTCTTTGGACTATTTTGAACACAATGGCAATCTCATAATTTTAATCAGATGCGCCAGTTACCCTACATTATTTTGGAATCTTAAAGACAGTAAAAGATAATATTGAGGCTAATAACAGTTGGGTTGAGAATTTTAAAAATAAGCACAATATAAAGTTTAAGAAAGTTTGTGGTGAGAGAGCGCATGTGGACACTAATGCTTGGGGTGAGTGAATGGGTTCGTTAAAGAGTATTTTGAAAGAATAGACTATCTAACGAAAACTATTTTAGCACTGATGAAACAGCTAGTTATATAAAGCGGGGGCAGATCCAGGATTTTTATTAAGGGGAGGGAGCAAATAGGTTGATCCAATAAACTTATGAGCGTTATGAGCAAGTTTAATTACCGTAAACTGGAGTTAATTAAATAAATTACACTACATTATATTACACTAGGGGGCGCACGCTCCCTCGGCCCCCAGGATCCGCCACTGATATCAAATTTCTCCCTGATAAAAATTTGTCAATTTCAAAATGGAAAGTGACACAGTGGCAAACAGAGCAAAGAAAGGGTTACAATTTTACAAGCAACTATTGCGGCAGGATCAACCAAGTTAAAGACCTTTGTTATTGCTGTATTAAAATCCTAGATGCCTTAAAGGTGTCAAGGCTCCGCCTGCTGAATACAGGTCAAATAAAAGGACATGGATGAATAATGAGGCATTTTCCTCATGGTTGACTTAACTAGACAAAACTCTGGCCAAAAAGAAACCCAAAATTCAGTTATTTTTGAACAATTTCACTTTACACAATCCTATTCCTCCTCTAAAATTGATTAATATAAAATTTGCCAGCTAACACTATAAATTACATCCACTAGATGCAGGGATAATAAAAAAGATTTCAAGGTACTCTACAGAACAGAAGTGGTCCAGCATTGAAGTACCCAACTTTAACATCAAGGCTGAGTGGAATGAGGTGACAATACAGCTGTCATCAGACAAGACACTAATATTTGAAGAATTTACACTTATCGACGAAGAATTTTTACACCTATAACTCAAATTTTCAGTTGGTTTACTCACTTGGCTAGTCAAAAGAGCATAACTCAGGAATGACTGTATGTTAATTCGGAGCTTTCAAGAAACGGTAAGAGCGATGAAAACTACTACCACTGAATGCTAGTACCACTACAACTACTATCAATGCTACTGATGCCACTATTACTACTACAATCACAGAACTACATTTAATACTGTTCAAGGAAAATTTTATATAATTCAAAAGACGCTATGTGCTTGTACATTGTAAAAAGAACGTATCTCAAGAATATATTTGAGGACTAAGTTGGAACTTTCAGACAATCATTAAAGGGGAAGATTTATTTACCAAAAGACAATATATTCAGCAACTACTACTGCTGCTGCTACACATACTACCACTACTGCTACTTCAACACTACCTCTATTTTTTCTACTTGTAAGACTAAGAACGTTAAGATGATAATCATAAGAAGTATATAAATATACAGATGAAACAGATATATCAGCAATGTCATAACAAAGGCTAATTGTTTTAAGTTGAAACTTCAAAGGTTTGATAGGAATTATGTTCAAATGACCAAAAGGCAATAGTACATTAATGCTATTAATGCTATTACTATTATTATTTTAGTACTATTAAAACTACAACTGCAGTTACTGTAACTATTTAGGCTATTAAGGTGAAACTTTTAGCAAACGCTTAGGGGATGTTTCAATCAAACTAAAAAGCTATATGCATTCAGGTTTTCAAAAGGGCATACAAGCAGCATCATAGGTACTGCCACTTTATAATCCATACCAATTTCATTGAAACTTTCAAATAAGCAAAATGAATTGGAAACTGGAAGTTCTAATGCATTTTCCAAAAACAGATAAAAATATGATGTGTCGTTAATGTTCAATGCATGACAACATGTGAAGACCATGTGAAAATAACATGTGAAAATATTGATGTCATTTAATCAAATATCACCCAACACTTA
This sequence comes from Artemia sp. Qi Xiang Cuo, assembly GCF_049724085.1. NCBI lineage: Eukaryota > Metazoa > Arthropoda > Branchiopoda > Anostraca > Artemiidae > Artemia > Artemia sp. Qi Xiang Cuo. The sequence continues at coordinate 41,531,423 of NC_142806.1, forward strand.
ACTTTTACCTTTATGGTAGGCTACTATATGACTAATTTTTTAACTTTACTAAAATGTAAAAAAAGGAGGGGGGAGGGGAGGGTTAGTTTTTATATATCCATTGGAAAGCTAATTGGTTGTTTTTTCTTTTTTTCAGATGGATAATTTGGATTTTCAATAAAAAAATTCAAAAAAGTATTTTCGATTTCTAGATGGGGCAGCACTATCCTTCCCCTAAAGGGCTGCCTGTGGTTATGCTAATTTGTTTTCACCCTCTTTTCTATAGAAAAAAACTTTTCCATTAAAAAATGCATTTTTTAAAACTATTTTCATTGGAAAACAAAAAGATAGCCCTACTCCCCTTGAGTATTGATAAATATATTGTTCTGCCATTTTCTTTATTATTGCTAATAAGTTCAATTCGACTATCATCTTTAAGAAACATGTCCTGTACTGGCTGTAGCTGTACTAATTAAAGTTACAAAACAGGTACACAATTTTTTTGTCTTTAGGGCGGTCTTAAGTCAGCCACCCGCTCAGGGGGTGTAAAGAGATAACCACCTTCTTGGTTCAACCCAGTGGGAGAAACTTGTTGTCATAAAATCGAAATGTGGTCTGCTTTGACAAGCAGTTGAAAAAGAAGAATTATATATAATATTTGAGATTTATAGAACCAATATAAAAAAAAATGAAAGTTATATTTTTAGAATCAGCAAACAATCAGCTTTCTGTTAATATGTAAAAAAAACCTGAAACACTGAAAGGATATAGACATCAAAATAGGATAACTGGTATTTCTGAAAAGAGATTCTCGGAAGTAAGTCAATTAACTAATAATTTCAAGCTGTTAATCTAGAATAATTTTAGTAATAACTATATCTATGCATAGCTTAGATTCTTAGCTATGCATTGATGTAGGCTAGTTTAAATATCAAAGTTTTTAAAGGGATTAATACATTGCAGGTGGCCAGAATTAGAGACTATTGGCCAGGAATTGGACTATGATTCATTCCTATCAAAGATTCTGTCCAAGAATAGGCAGGTGTCCAACTACTGGGCATCTTACCCTATATTTTCATCCTAATTTGTTTTATTTCATTAGCATTAACAAAACTCTACTTCTGATGTGATTCAATCAGCATAGCCTAAAGAGGTAAAAATTTGGAATTGTGACTTCTTATAAGGAGACATGTTAAGAAAACAATTCTTACTTTAAAATATGTATAATGATCCTAGTTAACATATTGTCCAAGGGGAGAGCCTTTATCATCAAGTGTTTCCTCTTTTTTCCAACTTAAAAGAAAAAAATTACAAATTTTGCCACACCCTGAATGCAACGCATAAATCTTTTGAAATTGCTGCTTTAAATTGTTCTTATAGATAGCATTCATCCTGGCTGTCCCTCTGAGCATTCATCCCAATTGAGTATATGCGATTGATTTTGAATTGAAGTTAGCTTAGGTTGTATTTATATTTTGCCACAGTTCATTAAAAAAAAAAAAACAGAATTAACAATGAACAAGATGAAAACTATCTATAAGAACAATTAAGCCTCATTTTCAGGCAGAGGGTTTAAACACAGGTTGCTATCAAGTTCTACATCAAGCGTTTTTAGGGTTGCAGGTTCAACAGGAATCTGCTTCTAAGCGTTTTAAGCTGCCGGGTTCTCATCATGTTTGAACCCAGGTTCCTTGAATCTGGAACCCGTAGAAATACCAGGTTCAAACCCGAGTTCTATGTTCATTGGCGATAAATTCAAAAATGGTTAACCATCCTGAATTCACAGCCCATGAAGTTTGCTCATTGAGATCCCAAACAGTTGATTTTGAATTAAAAATCAAGTGTTTTGTAATAGGCATGAATACATAGCTAATTGTAGAAAAAATTAAGACAGATAGTCCGAGTAATTGAGAGGGTAATTCTATTCCTCAGCATCAAGCGTTTTCATCTGTGAAGTTTCAACCCCGTGTTTTCCTTGAGAACCTGCTTTGTGAAAACGCTTGATGCAATAGATGAGAACAACTCGTGTTTGAACCCACTGAGCCTGAAAACGAGGCTATAGTAGCAACAATTTCAAAAGATATACACATTGAATTTCAGCATGGAAAAATTGTAATTTTTTCTTTTAAGATGGAAAAAGAGGAAATACTTGATGATAAAGGCTCTCCCTTTGGATAATATGTCAACTGGGATCATAATACATATTTTAAAATAAGAATTGTTTTCTTAACATGTCTCCTTATCAGAAGTCACAATTCTAAATTTATACCCCTAAAAATATTGGGGAAATTGTTCATCAAGCAAGAGGGGGTTTTAACAGCCTGCATTTAGGTATGATGAGTATTTTAGAATGTTATCAAGTTGCCATTCCAGAATTTAATATTGCTTCTTTGCTGAGATTGGTAATATTGTAATAATACCTTACTTACCAAAACTAAAGTGATGCTAAACACATCTTTACCAAAACAAAAATGATGATAAGCAGAGATATCTAAGAAATAAATCGACATCATTAATTCACAAAGGTGAAGAAAATTAAATATTCTAGGTTTCCAAAAAAAGAGAACTCGATGATGTAGTAAGCTAATATCCCAAGAAGTATAATTCCAGCATAATCATACAAATACAAAAAAGGATATAACAAACTTACGATTAAGACGGATAATTCAATGAATCCAAACTTCTTGCCTCTTTAAATAGTGTTGGGCGATATTCAATATCGATATTTATATATCGTTATATCAGAACAAATATCGAATATCGAAACAAAAATATGGATATCGAAAACGATATTTGAACATATTTGACTATTTTCGGCCTTTTCTGCTACTGGTAAACGTCCTGCAGAAAAGATCCAACATAGAAAATTGTTTGGGAAATGGGCGAGAAGAAGAACAATGATGTATTTAATCCATTGACTCATACATGCTGATACACAGCATACTTACCTGTATCCATAAGTTGGCATACCCTGTTCTCAAACTCAAAATACGCTTAGTCAGGAGAACTTCTAAATGTTGCTGAAAACCTCCAAAAGGCCTTGACTGTATTAATGCCTTCTAAGCTGATAGGCCTTGCTCATGTAAAAGAGAATTGGCTTTTTCTACGTAACACAAATATCTGGGACTCATTCCGTTTAACGGTTCTATCAGAAGGAACGAGCCTGAGAAAATGTACGGTATTTTTGTGGAAGGAGAGAAACCCCCCAAGAAGACCAAAACTCTTAAATAACAGCATACTCTCAGATTCAGTTTATTATAGAACCCTACTTGTAAAGATTTTAACCTCCCGTCAGCGTAAATGTAGAATTTTGTATTTTTTGTCAGAATAAAAATCACGGATGCATTTTTATTTATTCCTCTTTCTTTCGCCAGCGTGATCGCATCAATTCAAAGGCCCAAGAATGTTGGGAAAGTGCTCGTTCGAAAGAAAATAACAGTTCTAGTTCCCTTTTAAAGTGACCCGAGATATTGGAGAGCCAATAGCCCCCCTCCCACACCCTTTTTCCCTGAAAACACCCGATCCCAATTTTTAGATATTCATTTTGTTCACCATAGTTGAAAGATCGAAAAAATGTTCCTCCGGAGATAACCTGACTCCCCGCAATCTGAGGAAAGGGCTTTAAGTTATGAATTTGCCTATTGTTTACGTATATTATTTTTTATTTCTAAGTAAACAGGCCTTTTTAGGGGAGGGGGAAATTACTGGGGGGGGATTTTTGACAGGTAGAATTTCCCATGGGCAGGGAAGTTTCCGGGCTGAACTAACAAGGGGGAATTTTACACCGGAGAATTTGTCATAACTCCTATACGAAATTCGTCATAATGTTTCCCTGCCGATTCAATTTTTGATGTAGAGATGTTACGAGGAAATTGTCATGATCCTCCCATGGTACCCAGGGGAACGGCTATAAGTTATGAATTTTGTCTGTTGTTTACATATAGTTTCTGTTATTTGGAAGTAAACAGACGTTTTTAGGGAGGGAAATTTTGCGCAAGGGGATTTTCCACGGAGAGAATTTTCCATGGCAGGGAAGTTTCCGAAGATGAACTTATAAGGAGAAATATTACACGGGAAAATTTGCCAGAACTCTTATATCAAATTTATTTTACTTGCTCTTTGCCGATTCAATTTAACATCTAGAGATGTTCCGGGGATATTATCCGGGGTAAATTTTCAGAGAGGTTAAAATTGCCTGGAAGATTTTTTTGTGGGAGGGAGGGAGCTCCCAAGGGGGAAATTTTCCATGGGAAATGTACAAGGAGTAAAAGGCGATATATTTAAAATACAAGATTCCTTCCTTCTAAAGATGATTCGGGCAGAAATTAAACGTCCCCTAATTGAGTTCAAATACCGCTTCCTAGAGTCTAAAAATTTTAATCAACAAAAAGATAAATTGCATTCTAGCTTCAGTCAAACAACGACGCTAGTCGTTCGAATTTCGCTAAGATAATTGTAGCAAAAAAAAATGCTATGCACAACATTTCTAAGAAAGTTTAAATGGCAAAAAAAAACCGTGTGAATGCTTGAATCATCAAAAACATTTAAAATAGACTTCTGGACAAGAGATTTACGTCCTTGGCCCTCTTGGGCAAATGGCGGGCATTCCTTACAGTGCAGTACTAAAGAACTGCGTTTGAGATCTGGGTCAATATACTTTTTTATTTGAATCACAGGTAAGATCAGAAAAGATCAGTGCCTCAAACCCAGGGAGACTCAAGCGAAATTATTGTGTTTTGGTCATCGTTATTGTCATTGAAGTGACCCGTTGCAGTACATCTAAGCATGTAAGTTCAATAAATCTATTGTCTTTTTATCTGTGTTTATTTCATTTATATGTCTGCGTCTAGTCCAATAATAGGTAATTAGTTCGTGAGTCTCCAAGGTAAATGCTCCCAAAGGAATCTGATCCCCAGATAGCCCGAGAAGAAGAGGCCACGTTTTTTCATCCCTGCAAACACCAAAAGTTGTCATCGTCACGGCTTAGAAGAATGTTTCTAACCCCTGCTAGCCTATAAGAATACGTATCTCTTAAATCAGATCTGATTGTGCCATGGAAACAAAGCTTTGAGACGGAAGCAAAGCTTTGAGTTCAAATACCGCTTCCTAGAGTCTAAAAATTTTAATCAGCAAAAAGATAAATTGCATTCTAGCTTCAGTCAAACAACGACGCTAGTCGTTCGAATTTCGCTAAGATAATTAGTAGCAACAAAAATGCTATGCAAAACATTTCTAAGAAAGCTTATATGGCAAAAAAAACCGTGTGAATGCTTGAATCATCAAAAAACATCTAAAATAGAATATTCGACGAAAGATTTACGTCCATGGTCCTCTTTGGCCATCGGCGGGCAGTCCTTACAGTGCAGTACGAAAGAACTGCGTATGAAAGTTGGGTAAATGTACTTTTTAATTTTAATCTTGTCAGATCTGAAACGATTAGTACATCAAACCCAGGGAGACTCAGATCTGACTTAAGATAAAAATTAAAAAACACATTTACCCCACTCCCAAACGCAGTTCTTTCGTCCTGCGCTGTAAGGACTGCCCGCCATTGGCCCAAGAGGGCCAAGGACGTAAATCTCTTGTCCAATAGTCTATTTTAGATGTTTTTTGACGATTCAAACATTCTCACGGTTCTTTTGCCATTTAAACTTTCTTAGAAATGTTTTGCATAGCGTTTTTTTTGCTACAATTATCTTAGCAAAATTTGAACGACTAGCTTCGTTGTCTGACTGAAGATAGAATAAAATTAATTTTTTGCTGATTAAAATATTTAGTCGCTTGGAAGCGGCATATAAACTCAATTAGGGAATGTTTAATTTCTGCCCGAATCATCTTTAGAAGGAAAAAATCTTGTATTTTAAATATATCGCCTTTTACTCTCGGTACAGAAAGTTTTCAGTGGGAGCAATTCTTCGTGGCGGAATTTTTTGCAGGAGATATTCTCCATGTTGAAATTTTTCGCGGGAGAAATTCTTCATCAGAGGATTTTCCGTGGAAGAAACTTTCCATTCGGAGGATGGGATTTCAATGAAAAATTTCCTGTTGAATGAGTTTTCCGGCATGATTTGTAAAAGATCAAAAATTAAATGAAAGACAAGTCTTTTTTTCAAATGAAAATAGGAGTAAGATAAATTTCTAGGCAAAATTGTCCACAAGAAAATATCTGGGTGGAATTTTCAGCAGGGACGGATTTGTAGTGATGATTTCCTGGTATTAAAGGAAAACAACCAAAAATTAAATAAAAAAAAAATTTTCAACGGAAACTAGGGAGACATAATGAAACTTGAAACAAAAAGAAATCCTACCGTATGCGAGGGGAGTTACCCCCTCCTTTAAAGAGTTCCAATTATTTAAAAACAACTCCTGAAACACAAGGGCTATTTAATTAGAATAAGAAGATTGTTTTTAAAATACTAGAAAAAACGTATATGAAGGGCATCCCTCTCATATACGGAATAATTTCTGTTCGTTTTATGTTTTAATGCTAAACCTTATTTCCAGTTGTAAAAACCTGTTTTCTTTTTTTTTATTTAATCACTGAAAGGTAGAACAAATGCTCAGGGAAAAAACATTGACATGTTGCTGAGTTTGAATAGCCAAAAGTAGTCAGTAGGTCATCTTTCTTTACCCTGAGCCCGAGTAATTTCAAGTCTAGATTTCTCTGATATTCACTCTTGTAATCGAAGTTTGTTTTTATTACTTGATTTTCTATTATTCAAAGTTTAAAAAAATTGTGCAAAATACACTTTTATTATAATTGTTGGTACTTTTCTATCAGCCAGTACACATTCGAGAATTTGGATCTACAGGTACTGGGTAGAAACAACCGATATACTTGGGAAATAGATAGGATATAATAATAATAATAATATAATAATATATATTGAATCTATAATATGCGTACCATTCAAAATCAGGGATAGCAGATGCGGATAAAGACTCATCGCTTTTAGAGGACAAAAAACGCCAAAGGAGAGAAGGATTAATTTCGGCCCGTGTAGATTCGATATCAATCATCTTTTTTCATACGTAAAAAAAATCATCATATAAAATCATCAATCATATATATAATTTGGGCTGTATATTTGCACACTAGGGGGATGGTGGGGTGGGGGTTAAGTATAGCGGTGCTGCATGCAATAAGTAACCTAACCTAAATAAACCAAAATGCCAACTAAATATTTATTAAAACATAGCTACAATGTAGTTTTCCACTGAATCGAAGGTAATTGTCTCCGTATACAAACAGCAATAAACCGGTTGTTGTATGATTTTATAGATTCAGATTCTCGAGTGTGTAGTGGCTAACAGATAAGTACCCAATTTTTTTTTAACTTTGCAAAGCCAAGAGTTATTCTGAATAAAAACTGATCAGAAATATCGAAATCGATATATCGATTATCGAATATCGAAAGTAAAAATATCGATATTTCGATGTATCGTTTGATCAAATTATCGCCCAACACTACTTTAAATGCTGATACTAAAGGGATTCTTCTTTTCCGCTTCTGGTGCGATGTTGTACTTTCGAAGCTTCTAGATGATAACTAGCGCTAGCTAGTTGAAAGCATAACCACAGATAGCTATGCAAGTACCGAGTGTTCGTTTCAGACTAATTGTTTTGGACTTATATGTTAATTTTTATTTTTTATAACAAAACTTTGCTTACAAAAAACAAATTAGTAAACATTTTGAGAAATATATATGAAATTCCAAGACAGATGATAAGAATTTAGTCTTCTATGGCAACAATTTATGCAAATATAGTGTCGCAAATATATAGCTACTAAATATAAAGCTTCTTAAAAAAAAATTACTTAGGATCTCTTCGATAATTCTATTTTGGCTTTAAAAATTTGATTCTGTTTTTTTAACAGCAAAAACTCTGTCTCACTAAAACGCACTTTTTTCTGTTCACACTAATAAGATTGAATCTAATAAACACATTTCCATGTGAAATTTTCGCTACCAAGAATGCCTGCAATTTACCCCGAGGGCATAGGTTTAAGACAGTCAAGTTATATTTAATTAGTCAAACTCTTAAATCTAAGTAGGCCTAACTCTTCGTGGGGAAAAAATTGTTACCAAGTCTGCCCGTAATTCACCCCGAGGACATAGTTTTAAGAGGGTAAAGTTATTTTTAATTAGTCAACCACTTAAGCCATTCTAGCCGAGTGGATTGGTGTGCTGGATTTAGGATTCTGTGTCCGAGAGGTCGAGGGTTCGAATCCTAGTTTACCCAATCCAATTATTTGTTTTGGGACGAGAGTCAGTGGTGTGACTCTGTAAGCTCAGCCAGAGTCGACCCAGCTTTAAATGGGTACCCGGAGAAATCTGGGGTAGATAAACAGGAAGGGTGTGCGAAAGCACAGGATGGTTGGCCCCATTGCACTTCCTGGCTGAAGGGCCAAGAAACAGAGATCAGCAACGCCGTTAGGGACTGTAGAGTCTAATGCCGTATTCTTTACTTTTTACTTACTTTTACAACCACTTAAATCTAAGCAGGACTAACTGCAGAAAATACGATCAGAGTCAGCTTCAATCTGGAACAATTTTCAAGATTAAAAGTTGGCGTAAGAAATATCCATGCTGAAAAAATGCAGCTATTTCTAGCTTAAGAAAGTGAAAGCTTTTCCATCCCTTAAGATGTATACTAAACGATCAACCAAATAAACACTATGATAGCCAAAACAATAGGATAAACTAACCAAATAGTAACGTAATTTTTGCCTATGAACCTTTTTTGCCTAAAGAGTCTAATTGGAGCAATTGTCAGTAGAATTGTTTATACCAAAATACGTCAGAGATTGACCAACAAACCCCCAATAATGACCTATAAAAGGTAGCTTCAACATTACTAAGGTGAAAAAAATGGAGACATACTTTTTGGACTTAGTAAGGTAGCACATAATACAATATATATAGTTAAGTTTTTAATTTTCTAGCCCATTTAGCTGTTTTGAACGAATGGATAGCTGCATAACATTTTAAATAGTCTCCAGCATCTTAAACATGCCCTATGCACACCTTCAATTTTTTAAGGATCCCAGCCTAATATTTGGAGACAAAAGCAAATGTGATAGATTACCGTTGTGGTTATTAGGTGTCTCCTAGATACAAAAAGACATTTATAAGAATATTGAACTGGTCAGCTGTCTAATAATATGTCCGATTTTGGTCATTTTGGGTCAACAATTTCTGGCAGAGAATCTAGCAAAAAAGGGACATCCTTGGGTATGATCCCAATGGTTACTGAAAAATGGCACTGGAACATCCAAAAGTGGCGTTGATTTATTCAATGGCTAATTCAGCCTACCCTTAGACCCTTAGACTACCCTTGGCATGCGCATGGTTTGAAGATAATTTAAAGTTTGATAAAAACGAAGAAAATATGAAATAATCGAGGAGCGACGGTGATTTTCAACCAGTTGAAAAAAAAGCGAAGCGAAAAGACACAACAGACTTTTTGGCAAGGATCCCCGCCAAGCACACAAAAAAAACAACCAAAGTTTTGAAGTGAAATCGAGGAAACACAAAAAAAAACTAGCCGGAATAAAAAGAAGACGATTCAAAAATTAGATTGGACCAGAATTATTTCCCTAGGAATTAATACAGCCTGCCTATTGACCTTATTTTTGTTATTACAGTCAACTGATCTGGGATTAACATGATCTTGGATTGGGTTTATTGAAGCAACCCTAGTTCAATTTAAAGCAAAGTCTTTGTGCATGTATTTTATTTTTTACTGCTTTTCATTGACTGCCAAGTTGTAAACCAATTTGTCTTGTCAAAAAGCACTAATAAATCTGGATGTTCAAAAGTGGAGGGATACAAAATAGAGTCAGATAAAAAATACATACTTAAGGACCTCACTTTAAACTTTGATGTTAGGGATATTTCTAGTAAACTCAATGTACGATAATTTAATGTAAAGAGAATCGACTTTTATTCCTTCTCATTTTAAACCAAGATCAATTGACTATAATAATAATATCAGGTTTGTAGACAGACTGCATAAATCGCTTTGGACATAATTCTTGCCCAATCTAATTTTTGAATTGTCTTTCATTTTTCCTGGCTTATTTCTTTTTCCTTCAGCGTTTCCTGTGTCTTGTTATAGCTAACTTCAAAAGGATAGTGTTTTGTGTGTGTGTTGAGCACTGAGGACGACTTGGCGGAGGTCCTTGCCAAAATATTTCAAGTGTCAGACAATCACCCTCATCTCTTGGTTTCTTGATTATTTCCATACTTTTTTTGCGTTTTTTATTAAACTTCATGCATAGCCAGTGTGGTCTTACAACATACTTACGTAATCTGAAGTCAAACAAACACAACTTAAAAACAATAGGGAAATTTTTTCCAAGACATTGCAATTTAAATCGGTGAATATTTCGGTCCTATGTCCAAGGGCCGTCTTCAGCACAACATTAAAGAAAAAATATATATAAAAACAAATTTACATTAAAATACGAAGTTTAAAACTAAAAATGCTTTTAAAAAACACTTTTAAAAAACCTTTAAAACAGCCCCAGTATCCTTACTTCAACGAAGTTCAACCAGGACTGATAAATAAAATGATGAGAGAGGATGAATTCATTCAAACGAAATAAAATGAAATTATTAACTGCAAGTTTTCAAAGCGAATCTTGCTTTTTTAGCAGCTAGTCTTAAAGGCATTTTTGTAACGGGTTCAATACTATTGTCAAGTGGTTTAATAAAATATTTTGTTAGATCATTTTTGATTAAATTTGAGTATAAAGAATTCAGTGAATATTCTCCTAAGTCCCTATTTAAGGAAATATTTTTATTTATTTTGAGCCTAATTTCGATTGATTCCCGGACCACCTGTTTTATCCCCAAATCACTACTAATGAGAGAAGATTTTTCAAAAAGTATTGTGTGGCTGGGATTATCAAATATATGGCTAGCTAAAGCAGAATCAAAGGATTTATTAGAACTATTAGCAATTAACGCTTTGTCTATGTCTTCTTTATGCTGATGTATCCGTTTTTCCAGATTCTGATGAGTTCTACCAACGTAGTAATTGCCACAATCGCATGGTATTTGATAAACCCCTCTTTGGCGAGTAACTGGGGTTTTATTTTTTACTGGAGTTTAAAAAATTTGTGATTTTAAAATTGTTGGTGAAAACTAAATACAGATTGTTTTTTGTGCAAATATTTTATATTTTTGTGGTGATTCTTGGGATGTACGGAAGATATATTATATTAGAGGGTTTTTCCGGAGCCTCACATTGTGAAATATCGTTGATTTTACGAAAATGTCTTTTTAGTCTATGGTTAATCGTATTATTGAAAAAAGGAATGTGGTATCCGTTGACAAAAAGAATATCTCTGATAAAATTTATTTCTGCTTTTATGTATGAATCGGAGCAAATGTTCAGGGCACGGTCAATGAGAGAAGTTACAACTGCTCTTTTAACTTGTGGGGTCTGATTTGAATTAAAATGAAGATATATATTGTTTTGTGTTTGTTTTATATAGATAGTGAAGTCAAAATTATTAGCATTACGGATAATTAGCACATCTAAAAATGGTAGTTTATATTCAAATTCAATTTCTACGGTAAACTGTAAATTTCTATCATAAGTATTCAAATGATATAGGAAACTCCGAAGTTCAATTTCCCCATAATTCCAAAGTGAAATTACGTCATCCATGTAACGACCCCAATATACATGTTTTAATAAATACGAATTTAATTCCCAATTTTCAAGGTTCTCGACATAAATATTAGCCAGTAGGCCGGATAGAGCTGCTCCCATTGGTAACCCATTTATTTTTTGATAAAAAGAATCACGAAACTGAAAATACATTGAAAACTTATTACAAATTTTAACAAGATTAAATAAAACTTCACCATCAATTCCTGTCACTGAGTCTTCGATTAAGTGATAATTTTCTTCTATTTTGGTTTTTAATAATTGCTCAGAGGTAGCCACATCTATGTTCGTGTACATGGAAACAATATCAAAACTACTAATTATTGTGTTTTCTGAAATACTTGTGTTATTTAGTTTTTTAACTAAATCTGCCGAATTACTAATGTAGGAATTTTTTGAATACAGTAAAGGTTTGAAAGCTGTGCAAAGCCATTTTCCAATATTGGAAGCGGGGGCTTTAGTACATGCTACGATAGGTCTTCGATAGCCATATATTTAATATTCCCAGCCACACAATACTTTTTGAAAAATCCTCTCTCATTAGTAGTGATTTGGGGATAAAACAGGTGGTCCGGGACTCAATCAAAAATAAGCTCAAAATAAATAAAATGTTTCTACAAATTTGGACTTGAGAGAATGGTCAATTATGTATTTATACTCAAATTTAATTAAAAATTATAAAAAAGAATATTTTATTAAACCGATTCACAGTAGTATTAAACCTGTTACAAAAAGGCCTTTAAGACTAGCTGCTAAAAAAGCAAGATTAGCTTTGAAAACTTGCAGTTAATAATTTCATTTTATTTCGTTTGAAATGAATTCATCTTCTCTCGTCATTTTATTTATCAGTCCTGGTTGAACTTCGTTGAAGTGAGGATACTGGGGCTGTTTTAATGGTTTTTTAAATGCACTTTTTAAAAGCATTTTTAGTTTTAAACTTTGTATTTTAATGTTAGTTTGTTTTTATATGCATTTTATCTTTAATGTTGTGCTGAAGACGGCCCTTGGACATAGGGCCGAAATATTCACCGATTTCAATTGCACTGTCTTGGAAAAAATTTCCCTATTGTTTTTAAGTTGTGTTTGTTTGATATGGAAAGGCAGTGTGGTCTTCGTCAATATTTGTAATCTGAAGTCTTTGTATCATGACTTAGGAAGAGCTCTGTCATCATAGGCAGCGCAATAGCGCTACCTAAGTAAAGAGCGATGTGGGCACAATGTGTTATTATTTGTTTATTTTTAGACCAGGGCACTTCGTATAGAAGGAGTTGTCATAGAAACTTTAAAAGTGGCTCATTCGATTGGAAATAAAAAGAGATAGTGCCCTTTTCAATAGTCTAAAGTGATTGGAGGGCAGCCTGCCCCCAAACACACCCATCATTTCCCCAAACACATCCAGTCAAAATTTCTAGATGGCCATTTTTTCACCATAGTTGAAAGGTCTGGGAAATTATGTCTTCGAGGATGACAACCCCCCCCCCACAGCCCTCAGGGCAAGGGCTGTAAGTTATACCCTGGTGGCATATAAGATTCTTATAATAAGGGTGGTCGTAAAAACTTTGGAGGAGGATTATTGGACTGGTAATCAGAAGTTCTAGCGCCCTTTTTAAGACTCAAAGTGACCAGAGGGCAGCTAACCCCTCCTTTTGTGGTTTTAGACCAGGGTCTTTCGTGTAGAAGTTGTCATAGAAACTTCAAAAGGGGCTCATTCGATTGGAAATTGCAACATTTATCGCCTTTTTTAATATTCAATAATGATTGGAGGGAAACTATCCATCTCCTCCCCCCTACGCCCATCATTTCCCCAAATACATCTAATCAAAATTTTGAGATAGCCATTTTGTTCAGTGTAGTTGAAGAGTCCAGAATTATGTCGTTTGAAGATGACCCCTTCCCCACAGCCCTCTAGGCAAGGGTTTTAAATTATGCCCCGAGGGCGTACAAGGTTTCTATGGAAAGGGTGGTCGTGTAAACTTTGGAAAAGGCTTATTGGATTGGACATCAGATGTTTTAGCGCCCTTTTTAAGAGTCAAAGTGATCAGAGGCCAATTATGCACTGGGCATATAAAGATTTTATGGAACAGATGGTCGTATAAACTTTGGATGGGATGGGGCTCATTTGATTGGAAGTCGGAAGATCAAGTGCCCTTTTTGAAAGTTAAAAGTAAATGAAGGGCGAACAGCCCCTCTCCGACAGGCCTATCATTCCCCAAAACAAATAAAAAAAACATTTAAAATGTTTTCACTTTATCTTAATAAATAGAAAATTATCAAAGCTTTAAAGAATACTACCACTATAACTACTCCCAACAACTCACCGTAGCACCAAGCCGCCTGAGGCCAACACAGCTACGCACGCTCCTGCTCCACCCCAATCTATTCAAAGCCTCCCTTTTTACACCCGCCCAAGAAGTTCCCATTTCCTTTAAATCTTTCTTTATGACGTCCTCCCACCCCAGAAGGGGACGACCTTCTTTCCGTTTAGCCCTAGATGGTTGGCCGAGAAGAACAATCTTCGGCAATCTGTCATCATTCATCCGCACAACGTGCCCTAACCACCTCAACCTTTCTTTCATTATATCCCTAGAGAGCGGTATTGAACCACATTTTTCGTATAGCCTATTGTTTGAAATATGGTCAGTCAGCCGGGTACCCAGAACAATCCCTAAGCAATTTCTCTGGAAAACATCTAGCAAATCTTCATCCGTTTTTCGGAGTGTCCATGCTTCAGAGTCATATTTGACCACTGTCATCACTGTAGCTTTCAATATTCTAATCTTGGTTTGCAGACTTATATTCTTCCAAACTTTTTTTTAACTGTGAAAAAACACCATGAGCCTTGGCTATCTTCTTTAACATCTTGACTGCTCCCATCATCCTTACAAATAATACAGCCAAGGTAAGTGAATCTGCCCACCTGTTTAATTTTTTCATTACCCAACGCCACTTTTTCATCTTCACTTATTCCTGGCCTTAGTGACCTAGTCTTCTAAACATTAATTTTCAAACCAATTCTAGCACCCTGAACTCACAAAACCTATAACAATTCATTCATTTTGCTCATACTTTCCTCTAGGATGCTTAAATCATCGGCGTAATCTAAGTTCAGGAGACTTTTTCCTCCCCATTTGATTCCGTGGTCTCCCATTGCATTTCCTGTGCTCCTTAAAACAAAGTCCATTAAAGTAATCCATACAAAAGGGGATAGAACACAACCCTGCTTAACTCCTGATTTAATACAAAACAAGCTGCTAACCTCATTTCCTACCTTAACCGCAGCAGTGTTATTCTTGTACATAGCACTAATCACTTTAATGTATTTGTCTGGTATACCATACAAGGATAAAGCCTTTACTAAAGCTCTTCTATCAACAGAATCGAACGCCTGCTCATAATCTATAAAACTGTGGACCAAAGGTGTTTGAAAACTCAGGCACTTCTCAATTATTAGCCTAAGAGTGAAAATTTGGTCGACACATCCTCTACCTTTGCTAAAACCGCACTGCTCTTCTCTTAAAACTTTGTCTGCGTCATCTCTCAGTCTAAAATGTACTATATTACTAAGTAATTTACTGTTTACAGAGACAAGACTAGTGCCTTGATAATTACCACGCCCGTTTTCATCGCTTTTTTGATGAAGTGACTTAATTAATGTTTTTCTAAAATCATTAGGTACTTACCTTTTTTGAAATACCATGTTAGTATTCTTCAGTGACTTATTTCAAACCTCAGAGCCACCCTATTTAAGAAACTCATTTACCCCCCTATTAGCACCTGGAGCCTTATTATTCTTTAATCCTTTTAGTACTGTCGCTAATTCCTCCTGACAAAACAGATATTCCTTCACATCCAAAGTATCACTAACTTTTTCATTTTCCTCTATATTTTTTCCTGTAACTCTATCTCGGTTAAGCAAATTCTCAAAATGTTCGGCCCATCTCTCTTTAATTCTTTCCTTATCGCTAATTGTGGCCCCATTCCTATCTTTAACTGGGCCAAGTCCGGATTGAGTACTCCCTCTGAATTTGTTAACGTGCCTGTACAATATTTTACTAATATGCCGTCTAGCTGCATCTTCCAGATCCTCGGCAATTTTATCCATGGCCTCCACTTCACACCTCCTTAGTTCATATTTTAATGCTTTCTCCACTTTCTTTACATTTCTTTTGTTTTCATACGATCTATCACTCAGACAATTCTTGTACAAGTCCTTTCTCCTTTCTATTAAACATAAAGCTTTTTCACCAATATTCTTAGCTGCAGTTCTAGCTTTTTTCCCTAATACACCTTCAGCAACTTCACAAATTATTTTTCTATAATTATTCCAACCATCTTCGACATTATCAAATTTTGAACTCTCAAGTATAGTATTCAACTGTTCCTGGAAAGTTTCTCTCAAATTCTCATCCTGGAGTCTACCAACATCATAACTACCCGGGAGGTAGTTACCCTTCCGATACTTCAGCTTTAAATTAACCCTTGACACTACTAGATGGTGATCTTTACTTTGAAAATCAGTCACAGCACTCCTATATACCCTAGTGTCTTGTATTCATCCTGTAAGTCTTCGGTTCACAATAATGTAACCAATGAGGTGTACTGTCATTCCGTCTCGCGAATGCAATGCCGACTTATGGGTCTTTTCATGACCAAACACCGTTTTGGTTACAACTTGATTTTTACTCTTATAACATTGCCAAGATGTTTAGCTAATACTGTTTTCTTTTCCTACACCAAATTTACCTAGGCTGGGATGCCATCTATCCCTATTTCTACCAACCTGGGCGTTAAAATATCCCAGTAATAACATCATATTTCTACCTGGGACCCTGTTTATTTGCGCCTGTAACTGTATGTAAAATTCTTCCGAGTCACTAGTATCTCCGTCAGTCGGTTCTACAGGGACATATACAACTGTAACTGATACACTGAACTTTTTAGTCATGAAATGAGCAATTAGTATTCAATTATTAATACCTTCCCAGCCTAAACAAGACTAAGCAGCTTCCTTAATCATCATGAGCCCTACTACCTGTCTATGTACCCCATCTTTCCTGCCTGAGTAAATAAATTCTTTATCACCTAATTTCATGCTTCCTACCCCTGGGATATGAGTTTCTGAAATTCCTAATAAATCCATTTCGAATCGTCTGAAATCGTAAGTCAAAATGTCGATACGATAGTCATTTTTTAATGTCGTAGCATTCCAAGTTCCAATTTTCATGTTCTCTAAATCATTGAAATTATTGCCGCCTCAGTAAAAGCAATGATCCCGGATACCAGTGCAGGACGGGGATCACATATCTTCTCAGGTTTACACCGAAGTGCTTAAGCCGGCTTAGAACCAAACAGCAAGAAGTCCCTGGGACCACCATGGACGGAGGCTTTGTACAATCCTGGGCCCATCTTGGTCACAACATGGTTTTCAGCACTTGGCGATGCTCTTCGATCAACAAGAGTCGAAATCCTGCACAGACAGTCTCAAGCCTATTACCTCCGACTCATTATATATTCATGCCTACAAATATTATGCTACTACGGGGAGGCAGCCCATAATAGATAAATTAGCTAGGAAGAGGTTTTCAGCCCAAAGAAGCCCATCAAAACATATCAAGCCCAGAAAAATTGCCCATTAGTCAGAATCCCATGCGAATGCTGTGTCGTTTACTAGGCTATAGTTTCCTCGAGGAGTGCCACTCCTCAAATGGGTATAGAGTCGACCGCAAGGTCCTCAGTCTGCAGGTACCCCGAAAAGGTCGAGGCAGCCCTTAGCAGAGGTCGTTGTCCATAGACCTGGATCTTACGCCCTGCCACAGTTGTCCTCCTATAAAGGATCCTCCCGCGATGGTGTTCTGCATCACCATGCAATTTAACCCGTTACTGGGAGAAGGTTTGCAACTCATGAGACTTGTGGACAAATCAGTGGGCCCTTTTGAGCGTACATTTGAGGGGCCTTCTTTCTCCTTCCTCCGAAAACATAGAACTAACACAGAGTGCTCTGAATTCTTCAAACACCAAGAAGCTTCATGCTTGCAGATCTGAATGCTTCAGAGCGAATAGTTATCAAAAAGCTGGCTATCAAAAACCAGCTCGAGCACTAAGTAAACACAAACAGGGAAACAAAATCCGATGTTGAACTCAAAATCTTTTCAATAAGACTTTAAAGATCAATTTTGTGCTTTACATTCGTACACATCTCATGTCGACATTACCTCGATCAATGGAAATTTGTCATATGCAAATACTAGAAAATTAGCTCTAAATATCACCACTGGATTACTTGCGGTTTCTTTTTTATTTAATAAGATTTAGAAAATTGCACATCTGTTATGTATGATCTTAGCTAGTGGTCTGACCCACTGAAAAATCCATCATTCAACTTTTTATCTCAACGTCAAATGCTATCCCTTTTCACCGTTTAATGTTACGCCAACTTTACATCCGAGCAAATCCCTTTTATACCCAACTTATAAATCGTGACAATGCAATCCTTTAGGCAATTACCCTAATTAATTAGATGGAAAAGGAGTTGAATTAGTTAGAGTTAGGTGTTAGTTTTCAATACTTTAGTAAAACAGGGAATTGCCTCAACAAACAGAATCTCACTTACAATATGATTTCTGGGATATTGGAAACCTTGAATCTTGAGGCAGTTGGCAAGGCAGTGACTTAGGTATTAGTTTTCAATACATTAGTAAAACAGGGAATTGCCTCAAAAAACAGAGGGTCACTTACAATATGATTTCTGGGATATTGGAAACCTTGAAGTTTGAGGCAGTTGAAATCCCACCACCTTCGACAATATCAACTCTGGCAACATTCACCTGTCCGTGCAGTCGGGCGGCGACTGTTTCCCACCTAGCCTCAAGTTTCTGACAATCTTCATTATCAGGACGACAACTTCATAGAGCATCAAACCACAATCTTTTTTTTTTTTAGTAAAGTACAAATCATGTTCTGGTCTTAAGTAAGGCATGGGGTTGTCAGCCCTACTCATGTTACTTTTTGCTCGTTTTCAGTTTGACTTGGTTATTTATTGTAATTCATGTTCGTTTTGTATTCATTTATTTCTTGATGGTGGTTTCCTGTAGTTTTACGCTTGGAAGCTTATTTGAATTTGTTTCTGCTCATTTTTGGCTTAGAAGAGCTATCACTACACAAAAACGACCTGATGTGCTCTGCATACGGTATAGCGGGATTTTTTTTTATCAATAGTTTGAAATAATTACAATATAATGAACTGATAATAATTATAATTATTTCCTTACCGTATAAATAATACACCTTGGTTAACTATTATTTCAATTTTATTGATTTGTCTGGATTAATGAAGTCTAATACAAACAACCATGAATAGATCGCTAGGTGTGCCTCTTAGCCCAAGGTTGGAAGCTCCGGCTATTCATCAGGGAATCTTACACTAGGCTCACTCAGGAGTAAAATTCGCGGGTTCAAATCCAAATGCAGCACCGTATTTTTCAAACAACTATTTTTAATTACTACATTTTTTTTAGACTTAAGTAGGAGTAGGAAAATCAGCTCTGAAACTGTCAAAACTAATACGGAGTAAGCTTCTTTTTTAACATAACTAATCCATTTATTTAAGAAAATCCATATTTCAAATTCAGTAGGTCCTGTCATAGCCCTTCACTAAAATTAAATTAAAAATTTTTATCACACGAATCAAATAATAAAAATCCATATAAGCAACAGAAATACGTTTAAAAGGCAATGCTAGATACGGTTATTAATACAAGTCCTAAAGCCCAGTAAAAGCATTTTTGAATTCAGAAACGGACACTATTACATAAAGAAAAAATAGATATTGTCATAATTAAACTTTACGAGAATAAGTTGACAACTATACAAGCAAAGGCATTACCAAGTAATGCGTTAAGGAGTAGCACCCATAAAAAAGATTAAAAACCTGAACTATGTGAAGCAAAAAGATAAGAGCCTCTCTAAAACAGGTAATGAAGATATTTATGCATTTTCGAAAAATTATAATTCTACCCCCTCCCCCCCCTTTCCCCCCAAGTAAAATTTCGGCTACATATTTGTAGGAGACTATTTTTCAGGCAACATTCTTCTAACAGACACTCCATTATTAAAGACAAAAAAAAAAAAAATCACCGAAGACAAAGCACGCTGGTCGGGCATGTTCTAAATTTATTTAAATGAAGAAAAAATAATTAATTTTTTAGACTCAAAAGTTGGAAGTTTTTTAATGTTTGGTTCTATAAAACGTATACTTTATAGACAAGACCAGAGGCAGATCTTTCAGTTAGTTAACAAGAAGTAGAAACAAGAAGACATGAAATCTGAGCTATAGTTTATAATTTTTTTTTTTTATTTGCAAAAAATGATTCCACAAAGGATGGTGGAATCTGGCCAAAATTTGATTTTAATGGTTTTACACTACTTTGACACGTCTAAATCTTCAGAATCACTACTGTAAACCGTAGATTACACTCTTTTGATTGGCCAATACTTTCTGATGTTTTTGCTAGTCATTCTATTCAACAACCATAATTCTTGTGACCAAAAACCATATATAATATGGCATCTTTCAGTTATTAGGGAGGTACTAGTCATAAGTTCGTCCAAAATGACGGTTTATTGATTATTTTGACGTAAAATTTTAACTGTTTATGTTTATTTTGATGTGAAAAATTGATATCAACTTTGACTGTTTATTGATTATTTTGACGTGAAATTTTGACTGTTTATTTTGACGTGAAAAAATGAAATCAACTTTGACTGTTTATCCATTATTTTGAAGTTAAATTTTGACTGTTTATGTTTATTTTGATGTGAAAAATGGAAATCAAATTTGACTGTTTATTGATTATTTTGATGTGAAATTTTGACTGTAAACATTTGTTGAATGTTTATTTTGACGTGAAAAAAGAAATCAACTTTGACTGTTTATCCATTATTTTGAAGTTAAATTTTGACTGTTTATGTTTATTTAGACGTGAAAAACTGAAATAAACTCTGACTGTTATTAAAGGCAAATTGTGCACAGAAGAAATATTTTATTTAAATGTACCCACGATATGAAAAATTCTTTTAACAATTTTGCCATGAATAGTTTTACTTCTCACCTTTTTCTATGAGCGAAGAGATGTAACGTATTAAAAAAAAGAAACAATTAAAAACAACAGAAACTTAAAAATAACTATAATTCGAAAAAGAAATGGGATAGAACGAAATACGTTGGATCAGCCAATAGAAATTGGTTGGTCTAAGGGAGTGGGATTTGGGCTGAGTTTTGCAAAAAATTCGCATAACGCTTTTTCATTTGCCTCAACGCTTATTAGCCTATTAAGATCAGAAAGGAGCTTTTAATTACCAATTCAGGGTAAGAGTTAGCTTGACACACTAATTTCAAAATTTATTACACCTATGTTCAATTATCAATCCCTGATTTAAATGTCTAAGGTTAAATTGTAATGCGTGCTTGGAATTTATTTTGTGACAATTCTAATAATAGGATAGTTGGACAAAACTATTACCAGAATTTATACAGTCTATAAGTTGCAACTGTGTAATGAAAAATTAGGCATTCCCCCAATACCTTCTTCAAAAATATTATTGACCCCCCCCCCTAAAAAAAACTACCAGCTTTCTTAACCTACGACCCAGAAAAATAAAATTCACAAGGAAATTTAGAACATAAGAAACCAAAATACGAATCCTAGAAATAAAAGGTTAAAATAAAACTGAAAAAAGGGAGTAACATGACAAATGAACGTGCAAAAGAATAATTAAAAATAAATCGGAAATATATCTCCGCAATCGGTTAGATTTAAAAGTAAAATTAACACTTCTAAACTAATCAAAGTGAAACATTTTGTGTGTAGTCATATTCTATAGTTGGAATAACAGATTGGACAAATTTCAAAAAAAAATTATAAGGTACATGTACACTTCTATATGCCCTCCAGAATCTTCAACAGTTTGAATCAGCTTCTTCATCACATCAGCGTGTCTAAAATAAGAAATCAAACAATATAATATAGGGATTTCATTCCAGTGAAAAGAACGAAAATTGCAAAGAAAGAGGAAATGCAACCGAACAAATTATTATGAATTCATATAATGTTACCTCGATCTATAAAAAACAATCACAATAAAAATTTTAATTCATAATTTTTTTTTGACGTCAAGTTCTGAAAATTTTCTAAAACTTTGAAACTGCATTGTTCTGAATTATTCCGATTTTTTATGGTGTAATTGAATAATATCATATAAGCTGAGCAGCAATCTGGAAGCATTCCTTTTTTAAATTTATAGGTCCATCAGAAAAAACTACAGTGACGACAGTTGTGGTTCTGAAGCATGGGCGCTCTAAAAACGGAGGAAGATTTGCTAGATGTTTTCCAGCGAAATTGTCTACGGACTATTTTGGTTATCCGACTGACAGACCCTATTTCAAACAGTAGTCTGTACGAAAAGTGTGGTTCAATCCCACTTTTTAGGGCTATAATGAGAGAAAGGTTGAGATGGCTAGGGCACGTTCTGCGAATGAAGAATAACAGATTGCCAAATACTGTCTTTTTCAGCCAACCGTCTAGGGCTAAACGGAAAGCACATCGTCCGCGGTTGGTGTGGGAGGATGTCGCAAGGAAAGATTTAAGAGTACGAGGAACGTCCTGGGAGGGTGTAAAGAGGGAAGCTTTGTATTGATTGGGATGGAGGAGGAGCGTGCGTAGCTGTGTTGGCCTAAGTGGGCATGGTGCTGTGCTGAGTTGCTAGTAGTAGTAGAATACGGAAAATGATTGCAAATTAACAAATGAGATATCTGATAAATCAGAAAAAAATTTCAGAACTCATTTTTATTTTCTTTTTGTGGAGCTTTAAAAAAGTCTCCATACGTCCTAGCTATTTCAAAATGAAATGTCGCACTTTGCTTAAGCAATTCTTGGAGTG
This sequence comes from Artemia sp. Qi Xiang Cuo, assembly GCF_049724085.1. Classification (NCBI taxonomy): domain Eukaryota; kingdom Metazoa; phylum Arthropoda; class Branchiopoda; order Anostraca; family Artemiidae; genus Artemia; species Artemia sp. Qi Xiang Cuo. The sequence goes on from NC_142806.1 coordinate 41,554,023, forward strand.
GTACTCCAAATTTTTATTTACAACAACTAAGTAAATGAACAAGTTTAGGGATTTCAGTTTGACCCAAACAATGAGGACTTTAAGTATTATGTGAAATGATCACGAGGAAGGATGCAGAAAATCGAATAGAGCTTCAGTAGAAACATATGCCCACGATTGTGTAATGAATAAATCTGACATAAATCTTATCTTAAAGAAGCAAATTAGAAGCTATTAATATCCAGACTTTCATGCCTCAGTTTTTTCATTTAGAATCAAATTACATCCAAAGAAAACATTTCTTGATTAATATTACAAGCGGCATATAATTATATCAATTTTCAGTGAAATTTTGAATTTAATTATTTAAGTGAATATTAATTATCTGATTTTTCTGCTGTGTAATTGAGTATTTTCCATAAACTAGACAAGCTACGTTTGCTAGAAACAAGTTTTCTTCTCAATTTTAGGTCTAACATAAAATTTTATAAGATCTTTAACCAAGTTAATTATGTACTTAAGTTTAACGAAACCAAATGCAAGTTTATATGAGTTCAGAAACCGATGGCTGTCGTATCTAAAAATAGTGATAAAGATAGGCCATATTTAAAGATAACGATCAATCTCGGTTACAAGAATTCATCTAATCTTGACTTAAGATCTACGGTTACAGGTAGGGGTGGATCCAGGAGGAGGGTGCACAAAAAAGGTCGAACGTTGCAATACTTATATAACAATGGCAGAGCTCAGGTTTTGTTGATGCTCTGCTCCAAAACATAAATTAAGTATCCGCCCATTTTTTCAGAATGTAATCTACAGAATATGTAATAACCATTTAAAATAACAAAGACATAACAACAAATACTAAAAAATAATTTATTTTTTCAGGGATGTAGATAAGATTTTAATTATGAGGTGAGGGTTAAACTACAAAAAAAAGTCTACTGAAGCTGTTAACGTAATAATTTTATGGATATATTTTTACGACTTGTTCATACTTCAAGAGGGTTCGAACATATTCAATAATATGTACGAAAACATTAAAATTCTGAAACTCCACAACAGCAACTAAAAAATGTCTTCAAAGTTCTTGAGCTTGCCTACTTTTTTTTACCATAGACAAGAAATTTGAAAAAAAACGATATTAGCAAACGAGAAACCCGGGTCGATTCCCCCATGTTCCTCTTCCATCATCAGACTTAACAGGCATTAGAACAAATCACAACCCGTCAAGTATCATATAAACATATAAGCAAACTCTTTTACCCCCTATTTCGTTGGCAAATTTAACCATTTTTTCGCCTATTCTCGAAAATTGGTGTAACAGATAGGGAACAGAAAGTTTTGAAAAATAATTTTATTTTCCTGATTGCTTTTATTACCGTACGTTTTCCCTTGGAAGATACTATACATTTATCAGAAACATACTCTGACACGGATTGCAAATTAGGGAAAGGGGGGGGGAGAAAGGGTAACCTTGGACGGTTTTACTCAAAATGTATTAAAACAAATTTCTTTGTACCTAGTTAACTTCAGAAGCATGTTATTTCTTTGATATTAATTTAGAACCTTCCTGTACATTGTATGGTTCATTAAATACAGCTTATTCTTTTCTAAGTAAATACTGAACGTAACAAAAATTCTGATTCCCTCTGGACTATCTGGAGGTTGGGAATGAGAGACAAGCATAGCTACCTCTCCCCCTTTCTAAAAGAAAACTGAGAAAAGATGATAAATGTGAAAATTGTGGTAACCACATAAAAACTAACTCCATTCAGTCCTCATATTCATCTACCCTTCTTCCTTTTGTAATATATCATTCCCTTTAATTATTTCTTCACGATTTTAGCTCACAAAAAAGAGGATCCCAAGCCGAAAGAGCCTTTTATGTCCATAAAAAGCTAGTGATACCTTGTATGTGAAGGAAGATTTGTTTTGTGAGGATGAATTAGCGACAGTACTAAAAGGAATAAAAAATAATAAGGCTCCAGGAGCTGATAGTATGGTGAATGAGTTTCTTAAATATGGGTGCTTTGAGGTTAGAAATAAGTTACTGAAGATTATGAATATGATTTATGAAAAAGGGGAAGCACCTAAGAATTTTAGGAAAACCTTAATTAAACTACTGTATGAGAAATGCGATAAGAGTGAATGTCGTAATTATCGAAGCATCAGTTTGGTCTCTGTAAGATGCAAATTACTTAGTAATATGATACTTTATAGACTGAGAGATACTGAAGACAAAGTTTTAAGAGAAGAACAGCGCGGTTTTAAAAAAGGTAGAGAATATGTCAACCGAATTTTCACTCTTAGGTTAATAATTGTGAAGTGCCCGAGTTGTCAAACACCTTTGGTCCTCAGTTCTGTAGATCATGAGCAAGCGTTCGATTCTGTTGATAGAAGAGCTTTAGCAAAGGTCTTATCCTTGTATGGTATACCAGACAATTACATAAAAGTGATTAGAGCTCTGTACGAAAATAACACTGCTGGAGTTAAGGTAGGAAATGAGGTTAGCAGCTGCTTTCGTATCAAATCAGGAGTTAAGCAGGGTTGTGTTCTATCCCTCTTTATATGGGTCATTTTGATGGACTTTGTCTTAAGGAGCACAGAAACGGCAATGGGAGATCACGGAATCAAATGGGGAGGAAAAACTCTGCTGGACTTTGATTATGCTGATGGTTTAAGCATCCTAGATGAAAGCGTGAGAAAAATGAATTTAATTTTAGAGGTTTTGCGAGTTCAGGGTGCTAGAATAGCTTTGAAAATTAATGTTAAGAAGATTAAGACACTAAGGCTAGGAATAAGTGAAGATGAAAAGGTGACATTGGGTAACGGAAAGATTGATCAGGTGGGCAGCTTCACTTACCTTGGTAGTATTATTAGCAAAGACGGTGGGAGCAGTGAAGATGTTAAAAGTAGAATAGCCAAGGCTCCGGGTGTTTTTTCAAAGTAAAAAAAAATTTAGAAGGATAGGAAAATAAGTCTGCAACCCAAGATTAGAGTATTAAAAGCTACAGAAATGAAAGAGGTCAAATATGGCACTGAAGCATGGGCGCTCCAAAAAGCGGATGAAGATTTGCTAGATGTTTTCCAGAGAAACTACCTACAGATTGTTCTGGGTACCCGGCTGACTGACTGTATGTCAAACAGTAGGATGTACGAAAAATGTGGTTCAATGGCGTTATCTAGAGCTATAATGAAAGAAAGGCTGAGATGGCTAGGGCACGATGAGCGGATGAAGGATGACAGATTGCCGAAGATTGTTCTTTTTAGCCAACCGTTTAGGACTAAACGGAAAGCAGGTCGTCTTCGTCTGGGGTGGGAGGTCATAAATTATGTTTAAGGAAATGGGAACTTCCTGGGAGGGTGTAAAGAGGGAGGCTTAGAATAGATTGGGATGAAGGAGGAGCGTGGGTAGCTGTGTTGGCCTCAGGCGGCTTGATGCTGCGGTGAGTTGTTAGTAGTAGTAATATAAATGTCCTTGAAACCACGAAACTTAGATATTATCATTCTTACGGCATCTTATAATAAAAATAGGGCAAAATTTGAAAAAAAACATATATATTCTATAAAGTTAAAGCTGCAAAAAAGAGGAAGAGCAAGAAAAAAACAAATTCAGTGACGTAAAAGAGAAAGAATTCAAATTCAATAGGTTCGAAGGATCCCAAAGGGAAGGGCGTGAGAGGTATTGCAAAAATCAGTTAACTTTTGAATTTAATTCAACGCGTGGACTGTGGTATAAAAGTTGAGAGTCATGGCTAATCAAGGAGGCACACTTGTGCCTCTATAAAGAGGCGACCCACCACAATGTTAAGCGATTTCAGGTCCTAGAGGTCGCAGAGAGACGGCGGTAATCGCATTTTGTAGCCCCAGCTCAAACTAAGAAACTTGCAAAATTCCATCCTCCTCCGACTTTATCTTCATGGGGTAAACTGGGCCGGAAGTTTCGACCCTCCCACCACAGCCTCCCTTTGACGTTTTCCGATTGGGCTGAAATTTAGAGGTTAAGCTTTCTTAGGGCCCGGGAGCTTATCCTCGAAATTTCAGCTCAATCCGACCACTCCTTCCCTGTTTTCAAAAAGCCCAATATAGCCACTTAAAATTCATTTCTCTTTTGTTTTTTCTTATCCACGCCTACAGGCCACAGTTGGCAACTGATCCGGGTGAATGAGGACTCATTCGAAGCAGAATTCGACCTGTTAGAGCCTTTTGATATTTTGAGACCGAAAAAATTATCCCCCGAATTTACATTTACGAAAAACCTCGGTTTCCTATAAGAACCCGCTATGAGCGGGCTAGCCCGCGAAAATACAGGCTCGTTTTCCTATAAGAGCCCGCAAGCAATTTCCGGTCCTAGCGGTTACAGAGAGACAGCGGTAATCGAATTTTGTAGCCCAAGCTCAAACCAAGAAACATGCAAAATTTCACCCCCCTCCGACTTTATCAAGGACGCACACTTGTGCCTCTATAAAGAGGCGACCCACCACCATGTTAAGCGATTTCAGGGCCTAGAGGCCACAGAGAGACGGCGGTAATCGCATTTTTTAGCCCAAGCTCAAACAAAAAAACATGCAAAATTTCATCCTCCTCCGACTTTATCTTCATCGGGTGAACTGGGCCGGATGTTTCGTCCCTCCCACCACAGCCCCCCTTTAACGGTGTCTGATTGGGCTGAAATTTAAAGGTTAATCTGTCCGAGGGCCCGGGAGTTTATGCTCAAAAGTTAAACTCAATCTGATTACTCCTTCCCTGTTTTCAAAAAACCAAATATAGCCACTTAAACTTCATTTCTCTTTTTTTTTTTGTTATCCACGCCTACAGGCCACAGTTGGCAACTGATCCGGGTGAATGAGGAAAAGCAGAATTCGACCTGTTAGGGCCTTTTGATATTTTCAGACCGAAAAATTATCCCCCGAATTTACATTTACGAAAAACCTCGTTTTCCTATAATAGCCCATGTTAATTTTTCCCACTACAACCCCCCCCCTTTAACGTTGTCTGATCGGACTGAAATTTAGAGGATAACTTTTCCTGGGGCCTGGAAGCTTATCCTGGAAATTTCAGCTCAATCTGATAACTCCTTCCCTGTTGTCCAAAAACCAAATGTCAAGTTTTATTGGGATTTGCTTGCTTTAAAAAATAGATTCCCTTTACAAAAAAACACTTATAATTGTGTCTCTTTAGTTCAACGGTCAAGACTCCTGACTGTCAGGAGGAAAACTTGGGTTCGACTCACCGTCAAAGAAACATTTTTAAATTCTGAATTTATAGTTTTAAAAAGAAACTCAGTTCCTTTTTTAAATAGCTCCCGACACGGTCAGCAAACAGTTAGTCAAGCAATAATAAGTAATAAACTGTACAAAAATGTGCAGATATTATTTGAAAAAAACTACGTTTTCTAAAGAGTTAAAGAGGCTGAGTTACAAGGTCGAACCTTAAAACGTACAGGGATTAGGAGGCACAGTTGGGGGCTACCGCCCCCAAACCTCCCGCTTTCGCAGCCTTTAAATAAAAAAAAAGTTTTTTAAACTGAAAGTAAGGAGCGACATTAAATCTTAAAACGAACAGAAATTATTCCGAATATGAAAGGGGCTGTGCCCTCCTCAACGCCTCGCTCTTTACGCTAAAGTTTTTATTGTTTAAAAAAAAGAGTTGTGAGAAAGTCAAACTTTAGCGTAAAGAGCGAGGCGTTGAGGAGGGCACAGCCCCTTTCATATACGGAATAATTTCTGTTCGTTTTAAGATTTAACGTCGCTCCTTACTTTCAGTTTAAAAAAAAATTTTTTTTTATTTAAAGGCTGCGAAAGCGAGGGGTTTGGGGGCGGCAGCCCCCAACTGTGCCTCCTAATACCTGTACGTTTTAAGGTTCGACCTTGTAACTCAGCCTCTTTAACTCTTTAGAAAACGTAGTTTTTTTTTAAATAATTGGAGAAAAAGCCAAGAATGATAGTCTCAGTGAGAGGCAAAGCTGGCATAACCTTTTTCAGAATTGTATACAAAGGTTTCATTTCACTTGTTTATAGACTGTCTATCATCCATCATAGGGCATACCTAAGGTAGACAGACATGGAGCAAGGGTAATCCAAATAGTCTATCAGTTCTATGAGCCGTTTGAAGGCAATTGGAGAACGGATTGAAAGAAATTAATCCAACATTTCTTCTCTCGCACCAAGAGACCATTGTCAATGATGTTTCCTAGATCAATTTCAAATGCACCTACATTGAGAAATAGTCTTTTGGTGACCTTTTCTTTGCCTAAGATTTCAGAGTATTTGGCTATTTTGTGGGTTACCATCCTCGGAATACATAACACAGTGTTCCTAAATTCGTTCTAGAAAATAATCAGTCATTTAGAACGGTAGTAAGCTCAGATTAGTCTATGATGAGATATCTTCGAAGTTTAATCACATATACTTCAGATTAAGCTGATTCCTAGGTGTTTCGAAAGAAGATTAGATAACACCGTTGTAGTAAAAAAAACAAAACATTTATTGAATTATATATATACACACAAATAAATTTAAACGGAATGAATAAGAAATGGACGGATTCAATTTCATAGTAAATAGATATTCACATTTAAAACTAAACAATAAAGCTGGTGAAAGTGTCAGATCTAAGGTCACTTGGCAGGGACTGGTGTCAGTACAGCAGGAAAATATATTATGAAAATAATACAAATTTGTGCACAATTGATATCCGTCAGTCTTGATTTTTATCAGTCGGTATAGAAATGAATATATTTTGATTACTCTTATGTAGGAGAGGGGGAGGAGTATAGTGTATAAGAATTGCGCCAGGACGTTAGCCTTAACCCATTCAACATATTGAATTAGTTTGTAATCTTTTTTGCAGACAACATATAATATATTTCACAGGGTCCAAAACTCTAGAGCCCTTTAGTCATGTCAACGACTTATACCCCTATCATCATAAGGTCTATTTCGGTACTTGTATGAAATACCCCCTACCTAATGTTCTTCATCTAAGTAGAACCTAGGTATAACCGTTTTTTTGTCGATGTTTTTTTAACAAACAAATTTGAGTTATATATTTGCACATTAGGGGGGGGGGGGATAAAGTACCTCTGTAGTTTCCATAATTTCGTTAATAAAGTATTATATTTTCATAATATTTTTTATATTTCATTACGATTGAGCGTAAGAGAAACATATATGAAGAATATTAGGCTGGGGGTATTTCATACAAATACCTCTATTTCTGTGTAATTTTACAGGATCATATAACAAGGAAAACATAGTATAAGAGTTTAACATAAGGTACACAAATAGAAACACGGGAGAAACAAACAGGTCTGAAAGAGAAAATATAAGTGGAGAATGCTTGAAGGAATCAAATTAAAAGAATTATAAACCGTAAAAATATGAGAACATTAGATTTTAGAAGAAAACCAAGTACGTTCATGCAAAAAAAACAACAGAAAACACACGTTTCGGGATGGGGTTTTTTGGGTTGTTAGTAAATATCAATCCTCGTTGAAGCAAAGTTTCACTTAAAGGGTTGAAAAAACAGGGGCGTAATTTCCTATGGGGCAGGGGGGCAACTGCTTCCTCCAGGCCCAGTTTGCCCCCAACCCAGCTGAAATTTAGTTTATGAAAAAAATCTTTGTTAAAACTAAGATAACCCTGTATAAATCAAGCTTCTGGGGAAACAGATAAAATTTCATTATTATATCTTTGCCTCTTTGGCACTATATAGCTCATTTTTCATTTTTCGCTATCATTTTCACTTGATTTTGCAAAATTAGCTACAACTTTGCTCCCCCCCCCTTCTTGATATTTAATCTCCTTTTAAAGTGTATGTATTACATTATAATTTTTTTGAAGTTTTAAATACATCTTCGTTTCAACTTATAGGAAGTAGAAAGCACTCTTTTTTTTATAGAGAAGTATGCTACACGCAAGGCCATATTGCGCCATTTTGGTAACACAAATTTGTCCTCCTTTTTTTTTGAAAAGGTTAAATTGATCATTTTTTCTGTTTTTTACAGAAAAGACCAGAAACATGCAAAAAGTCGTATATATTTTACTGAAATCTTAAAAAATCATTTAAATAAATCGAAAAGCCACTTTTGTAATATTCGACATAAAATCCAACCCCTACTCCGTGATAATTCTGCACATAAAAAGGTCGTTTAGTGCTTATTAGCCAGATGATGCTCTTATTTTGCATTAAATTACAGTATTTGTAAGAAGTTTAGAAGGTGACGCCGACATTGTCCAACAAAGTAGATGAAAATATTTGGGCGGTACTACTGGAACAATTAACGCTGCAACAATACACTTAGCAAAGTACTGAGCTCACAAGGTTTCTTAATTGACAGAAGTTCCAAAGCTTAAATGAATCTAAATTAAAAAAATAAAAGATAGATGGAAGACACGAGGGGGGGGGGGTTACCGGGGGCAAACGACATTATGCATAACCGGGACAATTTTAGTTTTTAATGAAAAAAAAAATCACCACACCTGGTTTAAAATATTTTATTTTTTACATAAATCGTAAAAAATTTAATATATGAAAAAAAAGAAAAAAGAAATAAGATTTTTGTTTAAATAATTACGTTGTGTGCAAGGGATTAATAAAAATGGCATTAAAGATAAAAAAAAATAAGAAGAGACTCATTTCTAATTTAGAGGCACAGAGCCGAGAGGACAATAATACATAAAAATTTATACAAATTGCACAGACAATATAAACCATCCTATATAAACCATTCTTTTTTCTTTTGAACATTGGCCCCTGTCTGAGATCTCATAACAGCATCATCAGGATCATCAGCTTCATCTGCCCCTTTATCCTCTTGTGTAATATAATCACCTTTGTGTCGCGACATATACCTTCCAATCAATACTAACATGAATACAAGAGCGATGAATATGACGGCAAGTATACCTGGAAATAAAATGCTATAATTTTAAACCCTGGTCTTTAATAGCAATGCCATATAAAATATTTGGAGACCAAATTGAGTGATTCCGCAAAACGAAAAGAACCGAAAATTATTGCTGATTTAGATTTTATCACACTAACATAGAAAACATATCAAACATTTTTCAGCGTTGTCCAATGTGGTTTGGTATTGAGAATGTAAAATGTACAAAGTTCATTTTAGTCTGGTTCAAGTTCATTTAGTTGTTATTGAGAAAGAACAATGTACTAAGTTCATTTTAGGTTGGACTTGGTCATATTGGATTCTTAGAGAATATTTAGCGTTCAATGACAAAAAAAGCTTTCAATTTTTTTGTAAGCTTTTGCATATTCTTACCAATCTTATAAAGTACAACCTAAGTAAAGTGGACTTGGTCAGACTGGTTTTTGAAAGGCTTAAATACGTAGGCCGTACCCAGGGGGGGAGGGGGGGTAGGGGAGTTTGACTCGTAAAAACGTAACAAAAATGGATATAAAAAAGATTATGCGTTTTTTTTGTAACCCCCCCCCCCCCCGAGATAAAAAATATTTTCACACTTCAAGCAACACAAAAACCACAAGAATACAAAAGGGGTGAGTTCCGGCGAAAGAACTAAATAAGTACCGCTCTAGCGGTGCCTTTTTTACTAGTGTCTTTTGCACAATCTATATTTGTTTTAAGTTCCTTTTAAAATAAATATATAGTTACAGTAATTTCTGTTTGTTTTTTAATTGAAATTATTTTATATGTGTTGGTTGTATGTATATATGTAAAGTTTTTAAAGCTTTCTGCTAAAGAGCTGGTATGCTGGACTACTAAGTTCGAACTTTAATATGAATTGAAAATTTTGAATTTTTTTTAGTCGATTATGGACCTGAAACCATTTTTATTCCCGCCATGTAGCCAAAATCGAACATGGACGCATCTTATTCAATGTTTTTTATTAATAAAATTATGAAAAAACTTACATATACCTTTTAACGTTCTGTTTCACCGTAACTCTTAATTTAAATAAACGCAATTCTAGGTGCTGAGGTTCACTTGAAATTCAGTAGACACGGACCTACAGTCAAATAGCCGTTGTACGTTTGCAAATATTACTCATTACATAGTTATTTTTAACTTGTAAGTCTCACGATTGCTTCTCCAAACATTCAAAAGACGGAACATTGACGATGGAAAAAAAAAATCTTCCCCTGTGAGATCGTGGCTTTTTCTTCCATTTTGGAAAATGCAACATACATTGTTTTGAATATGAAGAACTGGAGGCACAAAGTATGCTCATGGCCCCTCCAACAGCCTCCTCTCCCATGAATCACTGCCAGAGGCTTGTCGCAACTTTTAGCCGAAATAATGCAAGTATTTCAGTCTGTATTTTTTGGGGGCAGAAGCGAATTTTTTACTTCCAACATCCCCCCTTCGCCCAGTACTAACTTTTTGCCTGAAAGATGCTTCATTCTTTTTCAGATGTGCTTAAACCTTATAGGATGTGCTTTGCCAATATTACACAAGGAAAGAGGATTTTATTTTTCTATATCCGATCATCCTTTATATAGCGTTGGAGTGTAAGTGCTCGGATTTTTTTTAACACTTTAGGGACAGCAACCTTGGTTTAATTCATCAAAAAGAACGGATTTTAAGACGTGTAGGCCACTTCCGTGCTCTACTTTCCTTCTGTACGAAAGTACTCTGATTCGCTAGAAATTTGGTAGGCATATAGATATTGTCAAGAAATCTTCCCCCCTCCAGAAGAAGCTTTAGACCACTGAGTTTTCTGGTTAAGGCATTAGCAGGCCTCTAAGTCTCGAAAGTTGGGGATTCCCTGAGCATTGAAATTTGGAAGCCTGCTAGTGTTTAGACTGTAAGGGTCCGCTGTCTAACATTTCTTGGAAAGGCAACAGGCTTTTTAACTTACCTCCAAGTATAGCAGCTTGTGCAGGAGGATAGAAGCTTCTGACACGATCCTCATCAACTACAGGAGGAGGGCGAGATTCTCTTTCCTCGGGAGGGTGGGTAACCGGTTCTATACCACAAAAATCTTCGGATATTCCGTCTGAAAAGGATTTAATTACCATATCTAAATTGACTATATATTTTCTGGATATACAATAAAATCTAGAAAAATGATATAAAAACGCTGAAAAAAACACTCATAAATAAAGTTTCGGCTCAAGAACGAAACATTTGATTTTAATTGATTGTGCTTAGCTGAATAAAAAAAAATTATTAAGGGTTTTCCTGTCGCAGATACTTCTTTCCCACCAAGATTTTCTATAACTAGTTTGTTTTTTCGTATGTACATATTTTGACAATTTTAGACAGTTTCAAATATAAACTGTAAGATATTCTATAATATAGTCTTCTCCATTGGATCCAGAAATCTAGTTGGAGCTGAACTAGGACACATAATTTTCAAAATACTCAAAAAGAAAATATTAAGAGATAAAACTTGGATTTGGCCTTCGGAATTACACAATACATACTACATAGTTCTTGAGAGAAAAAATTAGTCCTCGACACAATAGGTAAAAAGATTAACTTTTTCTTAATTACGAGAATTTTCCTTTTCAGTACTTATTTGTAGGTACAGTTCAATTCTTTTACTTACATAATATTGTTTCAAGTAAACTATATCTTAATGTTTAGTGAGAACTCGGGTGAGAATTTTCTTAGTGTAAGTAAGATGTTTATGCCAATTATATATATCTGGGGTCTTCCCGGGGGGACCCGGTCTCTGGGGGTCTTGAAATAAAGCTGGAGCACCCACGTCTGGGTGCCATAAATTCAGGCGGAGGAGGTGGAGGGCCCATCGGCGTATAGATACGTCCCGCCAGTCATAAACCTTCTCCCAGCAATGGGAAAATTACAGGTGATGCAGGACGCCAGAAGGGCGCATTATCGGTAGTAGATATAGCCGGCCCCTGCTAGGGATGGAGAGGAGTGGCTTACCACCGTCCTGAAATTAGCCAAGAAACCTTCTTTCTTATTAAAAATTATGAAGTACAAACGGTCAAGAACGAGAACCAATCCTACCGTGTCCGAGGAAACCGAGGAAGTTATCGCGTCCGGGGCAACCGACGAAGTTGCTGCGTCTGGGCAACCGACGATCTGACAACCGAGAATCTCACGAATGGAGACACTTTAACAACGTTGACAACACTAGTCTGATAGTGTCTGGGAGAACCGATGGCGTCCATCACCAAGGTGTTGGCTTTTTTATGTCGAGTAAAGCACGAAGATCCCGGATTTCCGTAACGCCTGTGTCAGAACGGTCGATTATGATACTAATGAAAGGATCAACGATCAACATCACGATCATACAAGTCTAGGCTCCTGACTGCAGCAAACCAAATGAAGAGTCTGACAATTTTTACCTTCAACTTCAAAGCCTAGTTGACACAGTTTCCGAAAAAGATCTTGTCGTTGTCATTGGCGACTTCAATGCTATTGTTGGTAACGCTCCTGCTGGAAACGAAGATGTTATGGGTAAATTTGGCCTTTGAAGACTTAACAATAAGGGAGAACACCTTATTGAATTCTGCAGAGACAACGATCTGGGCATCTGGCCATTATCAATACTCTCTTCAAACACAGAGAATGTCGTAAGGCGACATGGACCTCGCCGGATGGAAAAACCTGTAATCTTATTGATTACGTGCTCGTCTCTAGGCGGTGGAAATCGTCTGTGCTAGATACCGTTACCCTTGCAGCTGGCGATTTCGACAGTTACCATTCCTTGGTTATGTCTGCACTGAAGATACGCCTGAAATCTTCCACAAAGCTGAACAAGAGACCCGCTCGTTTCAACACGCATCTTCTCAAAGACCCTCGAACCTGCCAGACTTACATCGAGGAACTGTCTGATCAAATATAGGACCTTCTTTCGGAAACTCCTATAACTCTATCTAAAAAGAATATTGATAAACAAGTCACAGACTTTTTTAAGATCATCAGCGACGTAGCGACGTCCACTCTAGGAGCCAAAAAGGGGGATAAAAAACCCTGGATAGCCGACGAAATTACTTTATTATGTGCTGAGAAACGGAAACACAATACCAGGTCAGACAGAGAGAGTAGGGACAGATATAAGCAGTTGAAGCGTACTGTAGAAATAGCCACCCGTAGAGCCCATTGCACCTACATAAAAGGCAAATGCGAACAGTGTGAGTCTGATTTTAAAAAAGGAGACTCACACTTTATGTATAAAGAGTTCGCGAGCTAGCAAGCCAGAAAAGTCTCAGTTCTTGTGCACTGCTAGATAAAAACGGCTCCCAGATACAAAGCACAGAAGGTATCCGATCGAGATGGATGGAGCATTTCAAAGAAAAGCTTAATCCTGATATCCTTCCAAACCCTGCTGCCCTGGACCTGTTTCCCGTTACTGTCTCAGACCCCAGCCCACCTCCTCTCCGTTCTGAGATCGAAGACGCCATCCAAGCGCTGAAGACTAACAAGGCTCTTGGCCCGGAAGAATACAGGCAGAACTGCTGAAAGTCCGGTGTGAACCATTTATAGATCTTTTCCACAAGATCGTATCCGCAGCCGGCCAAGAGGGTCATTTCCCAACTTCTTGGTGCGAGGCCACAATTGTTCCGCTACACAAGAAGGGGTCAAAGGCGACCTGTGATAATTACCGTCCTATTAGCCTAACAAGTCAAACTGCCAAAATCTTCACCCGAATTATACTTCAACGGATCAGAGCCGTGTCGTCTTTAGTCATCCAAGAATACCAAACCGGTTTTCGTCCTGGGAGATCGACTGTTGACCTAATTTTCACTGTGCCCCAGATTTTAGAGAAATATCTGGAATTCGGTCGCGACCTGTATCAGCTCTTCATCGACTTTAGGCAAGCCATTCGACCTTATTTGGAGAAATGGCCTTTGGCATATTCTCCTCCATTACGGAATACCACAAAACCTAGTCACCTTATCAAAGGTATGTACTCCAAATTTGAGAGTCGCGTCACGACTAGTGAAGGTCTCGCTGAAAGTTTTCAGACGCCCGCAGGTGTCCTTCAAGGATACCTCTTGTCTCCAGAGCTGTTTAACCTCTTCCTCACAGCAGTCTTATCCCTGGTGGAAACAACTTGCGGTGCACATATAGGGGGTGTTCATACAGATAAGCTAGCATACGCCGACGCTATCAACGAAATAGCTGAAACACCCGAGGATCTACAAGCCGTTACTAACGTTGTCCTCGAAGCCACTAGTTCTTTTGGAATGATCGTAAATGCATCAAAAACAAAGGCTATGTGCTGCTCACGAAAGCCGCAGGATACAGTTAAGCCAGACCTGGAACTTAATGGAGAAAGTGTCCAATGGGTCGACGAGTTCCCTTACCTCGGTAGTTTGATCACCAGCGACGACAGTCACTCAAAAGACATTAAAAGTCCTTATGCCCATATGACGAAGCAAGGATTTGTCTCTGCGGCTTAAGACACGACTTTTCGATACCCTGATCATCCCCATCGCAATCTACTCATGTGAAACATGGACGCTGAAGGTGGATGACAATCGTCGACTCGCAGCACTTGAAACTAAGTGCCTCCGCATCATCACCGGGATCACTTACCTTGATAGAATTTCAAACGTCGAACTTCTCGAGCGCCTTAAAATAACACAAACAATTCTCATGAAGATCCAGCTCCAGCAACTTATATGGCTTGGTCACGTACAACGGATGAGTCAGTCCCGTCTCCCGAAAATCAACTTCGAAGGCCAAATTCACGGTTCTCGTTATCATGGTCGTTCCCCAAAAAGGTGGAAGGAAAACTTCACACCTAACCGCCTCTCGGACCTTCTTCACCTAGCAGAAGACCGTAAGGCATATAGAAGGCACATCCACGCTATTACAAAGAGGCCCCAAGACGACCTTCAAGGACGGACGGGACTAAGTCAAGTAAGTCAAGTCATTTTAAGCATTGGGTTATTCTAAACATACAAGATAAGTTCTAAGGCTGCCAATTTTGAGATTTGGATTTTGCGGTACAATCATACATACTTGCATTGCTTAGCAAGCTCTGTGGTTGGCAAACCCTGAGAAAACTGTTTCCTTTTCTTCTACAATTGACACACGAAAATCGTTCTAGTTTTATATGATTGGTTGATATTGCTCCTTTCACACAACCCTTACAGCAGGCCGTTTTCATAGTAAAATGAATTTACTTGTTTTTCAATAAATTATCTATCTCAAACAAATTTTAGGTAGTGAAAAACACCCCTTGAGAGTTGCTGATTAGGTTGACAGAGGGTTTTGAGTTAAACCTTCAGAGCATATTGAGAGGGGCGTTGATAAGTGAATGGAGGACAGCCAGTCCTCGTTCACCCTTTTTAGATGTCTCATACCCCCTAACACTGATCGAAATTTTGAAAAACTAATTTGTTCAAAATGGTCAAACGTTTAATAGCCATGCCACCCGGAACGCCACACCACACCACAGTCACAGGACAAAAGTATTAAATGCAATTTGTTCATTGTTTACTTAAAGGATTTGTCATTGAAGCTTCAATCCCCCCTCCTAATATTTTAATTTGCCCTTTGTTTACTTAAAGGATTTGTCACTGAAGCTTCAAATAATTGGTGTTTCTCATCGCATCTACATGAGTCCAGACTAGCAAAAGCTGCTTGAGACTAACTGTTTAATTTTGGCATGAAACTAGCTTGGCCATTTGAAGCAATCAAGCAAGCAAAAAAAAAAAATAACTACAAAATACCGGATTTTTCCTATATTTTCATAAGCACTATATCGAGCGATAGTGGTTTTATTTGTAGTTTTAAAACTAGACTAGATGATCAAAGATTCAGCAACGTAATTTCGATCAAACCAAATCTGTTAGAATTTACTCTTATGGTCGGATTAAATAGGGGCTTGGAGAAAACTTAATTTTAAGTTACAGGTTCATATCAAGTATGCATACACACATATATACACACGCACTTCTCTTGTTTTACGAGGTTGCTTCACTTACCAAATATATGATTTAAATTATGTGCAATTTATCTTCAAGGCAAAAATTAAGTAAATCGTTAACAGATTACCTGGCTTTGAGGATATAGTTGAAGGACGATCCTGTTGGAAAAGCCATTTTAGAGGATAAATATCATCAAATTCGACACGAGAAATGCAACCAACGAAACCCTCAGACATACTTTCATTTTTGCCTAAGTAAAGATACTGAATATTATTGAATTGAGCATCAGCTGATGGGTTGATTGGGAATGTGAAAGCTCTTGGCTCATAATCGTCAACCTGAAAAGACAGTTTTGGAATCAAACAGATACAGTACGAATTTTATTTCTCCTAATATTCCCTAATATCATTTACTAAAATAAACCCTAATAAATTTTATTTCGCAATATATGAAAAATGCATACGCGTTAGGATCGAAGATTAGTTTAGAAGACCTTCATTGAATAACTCGAACAACGTGACTAAAAATGCCCTTTTTTCATGGTTCTGAGTGTCCTAATGGAAACTTTTCTGGACCTACCACTCTATCCCTTTGGATATATTAATTCCTGGCCTGGCTGTGAAAATCAAAAGAAACTGAGCAGGTTTCCCTTGATTAAAAGCATTAAGTGATGGTAAAAAGCAGAATTTCAATATTCCCAATGAGTTTCAGCGTCCCAAAGCTACTTACTCTTTAGACCACGATTATTTGTACTGGGAAAAGCAAATTTTGTTGCTTCAACCTGTGACACCTGAAAAAGGGCCAGGAACATCGTTTTCCCATGATTGGCTTAAACTTACAGGGCGGATAATAAAAGACAAATTTGGCCTGCAACTAGATAGGAGCATAAGGTATATTATTCAGATATATATATTAACAGGATATGTAGAGTAGGCCAAGACACAAAATATCACTAAACAAAAATGAGGTTGTATCGACTCGTGGCACGCGAAATAGGCCCATTTGTTTCCCATCAGCTTTCACAGACAAGAAAAGTAGACTGGACAAAATGGATCTCAGTGGAATATTTGACCTTATCAATGCCAAGGGAACCTTAATAAGGAAAACTAATTTTAAAAGAAAACTTCATTACATCGATTCATGAGGCCAAAAAATGCGAAAATTTGTTTTTCGCCGATGGGATTCAAACGTATAGGACATAGAAGCCGGACAAGGAAACCTCGATGAAGACAAAACATTTTGAAAATAGAATCGATTGTGTTGAGCCGCGACATCCTAATTTCTCTCTCTTTTTAGAGAACACAACAACTAATTTTTTAACAATCTAGAGATACATTTACGAAAACACACAAACAATTACAGAAAAATAAAGCATGAACATTCTCTAATTAAATAATTGATTTGTATAAGTCTATCACCAGTGTCTACAGGATGGAGGTCAGGATGGCTGCAGCCAAATAGAAGACCAACCATTAATAATATTTTCAATCTGTATGATTTAAAACCTCCGCCACATTCCCCCCCAATTTTAAAGCAAAAATTATTTAAGAAACTATGGCCGACTGACAAGCTTGACTATAAGTATTCAAATTCAGACCAAATTTAAATTACAATTCAAAACTTTAGCTCTTAAGGACGTTCGATACCAAAAATGTAATTTTGCGAGTCTCAGCGTCGGCTCTCAGTCTCAAAGACAAAGGGCCCCATTAGATAATTTTCTCAGTACCCACAGGGAGCTTCCGAAGCAGTTTTGATATAAATTGAAAGGGGATTTTAGAGGTGCCAATAGTTCGGAAAGCTAACGAGAGGTTAGTTTAAAACAAAGGAAACCTATTCTCTCTTACTAATTGTTAAACAAAACGCTGCCATATCAATGCACACACCGCATAAATAATGTGCATCCTGTGTCCGCAAAGATTTCAATCGAGGCACTTAGCACAACAGGAAACTTCCAAGGCTGTCGAAATATTCAATTAGACTTCTTTTAAGCTAATTTTTTATATTTTCCAAGCAGGTATACTAGAATATTTTTAGGGACTTCTAGGATTAAGACACGATAAAACTATGTCAATTGATTAACGAACATTGATCAATTTAAAAAATATTTTAGAACAAACAGATTTGCGACAAATAAGTGGGGCCACCCCCCCCTTTAAAACCCTCTTTTGTCACTGCTTTCAAGGCAAGCAATATATCCAATTTTCAACGTATCATAAATGATATTTTAGCTATTTGAGAGGTCTGAAGGGGGGCAATACTTTTGTTCTTTTTAATTAACCCTCACATCCTTGCAATGCTCATGAACTGACGAGCTAAAGTAAAGCAGCTATGAAAATCTGGATATGACCACTAGCCTGAAGTCTAAAGCCATGATATTCGTAACAAAAATAAAAAATCTACCGGCTTATATCTAACGATAAATTACACACAGCCAAAACCAAATAGCAATAACACAAAGAAAGAATAGAAAGCAAAGGTGATAGAAGGTAAAGGTTTTTTTCACACGTAAACTTATTACTGGTAAAACAGAGGTTGTAGTAGTTTCTCTTTCAAATACATTTTAGAGTGGATAAACGTAATCCTATACATCCAAGAAGTATATCAAGGTTAAAGAAAATAAACTATTCATTGGAGCGATTTTGTCGCACGTTGCACAAACATTATTTTTTGGAAATAAAACGAAATTTAGAGACTGTCACTGAAGAAAGAGCCTTGCAGATAAAGATATTCTTATAAAAGAAGACAAATAGGCTTACAGTCATGAGAATTTTGGTCCCTCCTTCCACGCGGCGAATTTTAACATCATGAAACTGTCCAGTTGCGAAGTTTCGGTCTTCGAAAATCAGCTCCCTTCGCTCAAAACCGAAGTCAAACACAAAACTTAAGTGACCTATAGAAGAAAAGAAATGATGTTAGAGTCCACTTTTCATCGAAAGGTGAAAATTGTGTTACTGAAAATCTATGAAACAACAAAATACACACAGAGAAAACTGTAACCATAAAGCTGTAGGCATCTGACAGGTTTCTGGCAACACAACTAGGATAAAGCTTTTTATTTCAACATCGCATAGTTCAGACTGGCGGAATAAAAACCTTATATTTTCATATGGCACCGAATTCTACATAAGTTGAAATCCAGGGAACATACGCGGCCCATATTTTTTTGTGCTGTAACGTTCGTATAAAAAAAAAAAAACAAATCAACGCATCCCGAAAACCGATGATCCTATTGATCGGGATCATACATTGCTACCATTTTAGTTTTAAACATTAACTAGATAAGAAGAGGAGTTACATTCCTACCATCTTCAGGACTCCAGAGATGCACTTTCAGAGGTCTGAAGATCGACATCGAGGACTCCAAGACTTGAAACTCCAGGACTAAGAGTATAACACCAAGTGCTATGAAGGTAAACCCACCCCCTGACTGAATATGAACAGTGACGCATAAAGAAGGGTAAATATATTTTTGATACTTTGCTTCGCAATTATGGTACTTGCTTATTCTGGCTTAATACATAGAATATAAATCAAATAAATATATAAGATTTTGGTCAAGATTGTCACACATTAAACAAGGTTTTACCATACAACTGATGGTCCAAAGATGTGCACTAATTAAAAAAAAAAAAAAACAAACAACAAAAAAAAAAAAAAAAAAAACACCCATTTGTCAACTATAAAAGCATAAAAATGAACACAAACTGGGAATTTGAGCTTTGATTTCTTTTTCAAATACACTGAAATATTCAATTCTAGCGTTTTAAAATAAAAAAAATTTATAAAACTTCTCTAATAAAAAAAAACAAGAATTTTCTTTAAGCAAAAATCGAAAATATCAGTGCTGACATTGCTAAGAATACCTGTCAATATTCGTCTGGTAATTCACAAAAACATTTCATTCTTTATTTTCGTTCCCAGTAAAGCTATTCAACTATTTAACCGAAACTTGTCATTTCACTTACTCAAGACCCCAGGTAGCCGAATCATAAAAAAAAAAAAAAAAAAAAAAAAAAAAAACATTTGTCAACTATAAAAGCATAAAAATGAACAGAAACTGGGAATTTGAGCTTTGATTTCTTTTTCAAATACACTGAAATATTCAATTCTAGCGTTTTCAAATAAAAAAAAATTATAAAACTTCTCTAATAAAAAAAAACAAGAATTTTCTTTAAGCAAAAATCAAAAATATCAGTACTGACACTGCTAAGAATACCTGTCAATATTCGTCTGGTAATTCACAAAAACATTTCATTCTTTATTTTCGTTCCCAGTAAAGCTATTCAACTATTTAACCGAAACTTGTCATTTCACTTACTCAAGACCCCAGGGAGCCGAATCATCAGTTATTTTGTCGTGCTTAGTTTTAAGGTTTTTTTTCCGTACTATCTTCCATATTCAAATGCCAAGGGCTCAATCGATAGTATTCCTGGGCAGAAACGCTAAACTTATTTAGATATAAACCAAATTACTAGCCAAAGACGACGTATCTTAAGTGAGCGTGGTGGATGGTTTATTAAAATATTCACTACCAAAAGTTACAAAGCTTTCGCTTCACAGCATTTTGGCCTTATTCGGACCAAAACTGTTGTCTTACGGGTCCAATGGCGGAGATAACCACATTGCTGGGTCGATATAACTCTGGTTACTAGTAAAGAACCTAGAGCTTCATATTTGTTTTTAAATCTAACTCTTCCTATTCTAAGACCACTAGCATGATACGAACGTCAACCATATTTTACTTTCAATTTTAAACAATAGAATCGAAAGAATTATCCGCTTCAAAATGATTATCTTTAAAACAGATGGAAAAGATACTTACCACTGTTGGAAATCCTTAGGGTCAAATATTCCTTACTGATATCTGAATATAGTCCAAGCAAAAATCCTTTTGGATCAGTAGTTGTAAAGCCAACACGAATAAATTCAGACATCGTTGATTTGTAGGTACCAGGGAAGGTATATTTAATCATATAATTGCTCTGCAAATTGACACAAATTTCTAAAAAAAAAAACGTCATTTCAGCGCAAAATTACAGACCATTTTAAGTCTATAATCAGAGATAAAACGACTAATAAATTTACAAATTCAGCTAAGAGCCTTCTTGGCACAAACGTACAATTACATACCTTATAATTACGAAGTGTGATAAAGTGTAACAGGGACTAGTCTATACTCTTACCCACAATTACAAATTCAATTTTTTTCCAAAATACCCAACAAAGAAACGACTGATTATTTTGCACCATTAGTTTTTTTAAAAGGAATTTGATAGTACGCCGCTATCCATACATCAGACATGAATCCTTTACAGACGACAATGCTTCACAAGATAAGCACTGGTCTACAGTAACTGGTTTTTAAATGTCCCCAGCAAAGATGATAACCCTCAAATGGGTCGTATCCTTGTACTACTACGTGATCACCTTTTATCAGACTTGTTCATTTCAGCTAAAAATCATATTTGTGTCTTACCCAGGTGATTGAGCCCCCCCTCCCCCCAGTCCCTCCCTCTGACTTTTCTTTCTGAAGTTTTTTCCTCTACTTTTAATCTAGCCGGAATACTCTCAGTATAGGAAAGATATCAAGAAGTTAAAAAATATAAGACAAAGATTTGAAACTCTATTTATAGAAGTACTTGACTCAATAGGTCTATGATAGAGTAGAGACTGTAAGAACTTACTGCAAACTCATCTACTACTACTAGCAATAATGACTCACCGCAGCACCAAGCCACCTAAGACCAACAGACCTACGCACGCTTCTCCTCCATCCTAATCCACTAAAAGCCTCCCTCTTTACACGCTCCCAAGAAGTTCCCATTTCCCTTAAATATTTCATTACAACATCCTCCCCCTCCCCAACCGCGGGTGACCTTCTTTTCGTTTAGCCCTAGACGATTGGCCGAAAAGCACAATCTGTTGCAATCTATCATCCTTCATCCGCAGAACGTGCCCTAGCCATCTCAACCTCAGGAAGACTAAACCTGTAAATTTTTCAGTGTGCGCTCAGAGTAGGTCGAATTTTTTTCAAAAATTGATCCAAAAATACTTTATTGTTTTTGCTCCTTTCTGCAAAGAAAAAGTTAAGATTGAGGTAAAAATTACGATTTTTTGACGATTCCCAAAGAGAATAATCTGTAATACCATAGAAATTGCATTTTCATTTGATAACTACAACCTTGTCAGACAAAACGCATATGAAAGAAAAAAACCGTAATGAAAAATATAAATTATTTAAATATAAGCAAAAATATTTTACTTCCTTCTCCTAACACAAATTATACGTCCCCCCCCCCCCAAAAAAAAACAACAAAAAAAACAAAACTTTCTGAAAGTTACAAATTGATTCCCTAGCCCCAAGCATGAATAGGATTTGCTGCCGTGCAATGACAATGATCAGAAACCGATTGATTCTGATTGTAAAGATACTCTACAGATATATTAGCTTCCGGTATCCCACCTCACATGACTGACTGGGTGTTTGGGGCGCTTACCAATCATTTAAAGTCAGATTGTCTATTCTGCTAGGGAAAAAATTAAATTTCTTTTAAAATCTTAGGTTTACACCATAACTCAATATAAATCAATTAATTTAGCTTTCAGAAAGCATCCAGCCAAAAACAACATTTTTTCAGTTCAAAGTGTCTGTTCTTTTCAAATACACAGTTTAAAATATATCAGCAAAAATTGGTTCATAAACTCCCTTGGTGACCGTAGGCTTTTGGCATTCATATCTTAATAGTTCATTCATATCCCTCTGAAGTCAGCAAAGGTCAGGTAGGATACCTTGTTTAAGATGGCCCCCAATTCATTGTAATATACTATTCTAAGTCGTCGTTTTAAAAATAAAGGCACTTTATAAAACATCTAGTAAAAAGACATACCATCAGCGCAGATTGGTCCCTTAAAGGAGGTGAAACGGCAATCACATGTATAGCGATCATAGCCTTCTGTGCAAGTTCCATTATTAAGGCATGGGCTGCTGTCACATTTACCAGTACAACCATGACCAATGCCTGCAAAAGAACGTTTCAGTAAGCGAGCAAACCACATCATTGTTCAAGAGAAAAACTTCATGTGTGGAAGGAACTAATTTTAATCTTAAAAAAAAGAAACAACAACACATATATCGTTTTTCTTAGAAAAAAATAAAGAAGATCAACACACAAACAGTTTTTACATATAAAAAGGCTCTTGATACCCTTATTTACGTGGATAATAGAAAGTCTATGTTTATCTTTGTTTTTGTCTTTATCTGAATTTGCTTCTTACACCCTCCTTCTGGTTACAATCAAACCTCCACACTGGAGGAATATGGTTGGGACTCTCCAAGATTACTCTAAAAAAAACTATGGAAAACTTAGAAAATTCGGACTATAATATGTTTTACCAGTTTCTGCTTTAAGCATGAACAATAAAGTCACTTCAGATTTGTACTCGTATTTATTTTTCTATTTAGATACATCCTTATTTTTGTTTTTTGGTCCGGCAAAGGAATATGTACTTACATTGCCAATAATAGTTGGGAACTTTCTTCTTTTTTTTGAAATATTTGTATTACATAGCCTTTCGTTCTTATGATAAATTAATTTTTAAATGTAAAAACCAACGCCCGGTTCCATTCGAAATATGAATTAAACCACAAACTGCCTAAATTCCAAGCAACAATTTCTCATAATAACAAACAGAGTGTACGCAACCTTTAATCTTTGGACACATTTAGCCTTAACACTAGTAGTATATATCTTACCATAGAGTCCTCTATCTGCTGCACTTTTTAAATCCATGACGCGTCCATTGAGGGTGAGTCCTCTCATGCAACCAACGAATCCGTCTCTATAATCAACCGTGGAGCCAAGGACAAAATGAGAGGTTAAAATAATGGGTCTCACTGGCCCGAGTGGTTCAGTCACTGTCGACTTAAGAGCATCAACAGTTAATCTTGCCTCTTTTCTGGAAAGACATAGGGTTTTATTAAAGGGTTTCAAAGAAATTAATGATAAAATGTCAGGAATTATTAACTGAATGTCAAAGCATTAGCTAAGCTCGGGTCAAATAACCGTTGATAGTGGTTGTACAAATTTCTTTTTAGTATGAACAAACAGACTGATTTATTAACAATACACTGTTTCTTAAATTAAGAAAAACAAAAACAGAGGAATTTTTGGAATAAACTAAGATATATATATATATAAAAAAAAAAAAAAAAAAAAAAAAAAAAAAAAAATGTACAGCAACATACGAGGTGTGACTATAAAATAACTGGACTGATTCTTCCAAAAAAGAACTACGAATTCACCAAAAGAGAAGGACCACAAGCTGCGTAGCCTGAAACCTCTTCTTTCGAATGTTGCACCTCCCGGGTCTGTTTCTGGCCGAGGCCCTCGTTTGTATAAGAGCTGGTGACTTTGTTTTGCCGGAAAAATGATAAATTTAATTTTTGCCCAATTTTCGAAAAAGGGGAGAAACACCCCCTAAAAGTCATAAAATATTAATGAAAGTTACACAATCAGATTCAGCGTATATTTTGCCAGAAGAAAGATCCCTGATCCGTGTTTCTCAGGGAAAAACACGCATTTCTCTGAGAAACACAAATCTCTCAGAGAAACACACTTCCGTGATCTTCCTTCTGGTAAATATATATAAATTCAACATTTTTCAAATGGGAGCTAGAACCCTCTACAGTAGGGTTCCCTGATACGCTAAATCTGATCACTGTTACGGGGTGCTTATCCTCTTTTTCCAAAATCGGACGAATTTATTTATATTTATCATTTTACCGGCAAAACAAAATCCCTAGCTCTCATATAAATGAAGGCCACGGACAGAATAATTCATTTTCAGACACGGGAGGTGCGACAGTCGAAAGAGAAGGCTTCAGGCTACACGTCTTGTAGTCGTTCCCTCTTCGCGAATTCCTAGTTCTTTTTCGGAAGCATCAGTCCCGTTAGTTTATAGCCACAAATCGGCCAGAATAATTCATTTTCAGACACGGGAGGTGCGACATTCGAAAGAGAAGGCTTCAGGCTACACATCTTGTATTCGTTCCCTCTTCGCGAATTCCTAGTTCTTTTTCGGAAGCCTCCGTCCCGCTAGTTTATAGACACAAATCGGCCAGAATAATTCGTTTTCAGACACGGGAGGTGTGACAGTCGAAAGAGAAGGCTTCAGGCTACACATCTTGTATTCGTTCCCTCTTTGCGAAGTCCTAGTTCTTTTTCGGAAGCATCAGTCCCGGTAGTTTATAGCCACAAATCTGCCAGAATAATTCATTTTCAGACACGGGAGGTGCGACAGTCGAAAGAGAAGGCTTCAGGCTACACATCTTGTAGTCGTTCCCTCTTTGCGAATTCCTAGTTCTTTTTCGGAAGCCTCCGTCCCGCTAGTTTATAGCCACAAATCGGCCAGAATAATTCATTTTCAGACACGGGAGGTGCGACAGTCGAAAGAGAAGGCTTCAGGCTACACGTCTTCTAGTCGTTCCCTCTTAGCGAATTCCTAGTTCTTTTTCGGAAGCATCAGTCCCGTTAGTTTATAGCCACAAATCGTAAACAGCAAAATCAACGCTTAATCATTATACCTATCTTCTCGCATCTATGATGATGTATTATAAAGATGGCTTAATTTCTTTCCCTGGCTTTAACGACATTGACTTGTTTTACCCTGGTTTTTAAAAGTAATAAATATAGACATGCTCGATTTTTGAGTTGTTCAATACCATGGAAAAAATAGAATAACGAGAAGTGGAAAATATAAGAGTATTTTTGCCATATATTTTGCTATATACATATGTACTATATAAATTCATAAAACGAAATAAACTAGACATATGTACATTACTGTGACGTCAAAAAGAAGCAAAGAATATTGAATCCTCACGAAAAGATAATTAAGTTCACTTTACACACCTACTTTTACTTGAGATAACTTCATCTTGCATTCATGAAAACATAAAATCATAGTCCCCACAAAGGTTTCATGGCCTATACATCTGGAGGATAAACACATCAAACACTAAATTATACATTATACTACAATAAAACAAAAAATGCAAAGAAAAGTGTAAACTTCAAGGTAAAACAAAAGCCATTTCCCATCTCCAGGAGAAACTCAAGACATCTATTGATCCCAGCAATACTCGTATATTCAGTAATCATTTTAAGCCTCCAACGGAGTGGCAAATTCAGCTGAGCCTTCCAGACATAAATAATTTCCAACAATTAAGGATGTAAACCATTAGTTTTAGACAGTGGCCAGGGCAATGTCAAACTGGATTTCCTTTCTTCCGGATTTATTTGAGTCAGTGGCATTTGAAACATTTGTCAGAGGTTTTATTTTTAATTACCATTAAGCTGTCTTCTTTTTTTATAATTAGCGATGGCAAGTTCTATAAACCGATGCTGAGCTTTACGGATGACAAATTGCCAACAATTGTGCTTTTTGGTATCCCATACAAAAGCAGGTCGTGTCCAAATGGAGTAGGACACGAAAAGCAGGACCAAGCGAAAATCAGGTCGTGTCCAAATGAAGTAGGAAGATGTCATAGATTTAAAGGAAATCGGAACTTCATAGGAGGGAGTAAGAAATAAGCCTTTGGACTGACTGAGGTGGAGTAGGAGCGTCCGCAGCTTTTTCAGCATCTGGCGGCTTGCAGCTGCAATGCTTTCTGCAGTTAGTACTACTGGTACCAGGTCTCAAGTTAGTTCGGCGGCAATCTCAAATGTTTGCTAATGTACCTGACTATTCAAAACATGTGTTAAGTACTCATTTTTTTAAATATTACAACCTTGAGACTTAGTGACTTTGTTTACATGACTTAAATCCCATCCGTCCTTCCCATCCGTCCTCGAAAGTCCTTTTGAGAACACATTTGAATCACTTATCTATTGACGTAACTCCTATACGAACTTCTATCTTTTGCCACACAAAAACTTAGTATTAAGAATTATTATTGATATAATACGCATTAGACTTAATAACTAGACTTAAGCTCCATCCGTCCCCGAAGGCCGTTTTAGGACCATTTTTTTTATCACTATTCTATTGACCCATTACTTTATTTTATCTTTCCTTATCAAGAACTACATGGATAACTAGATTATTTACAATGCCGAGAGAATAACCAATTAAAGAGTTTGAAAGATACAAGAGGTGCCAGCAAGGCCGCATCCAGGGAGGAGGTACAGGGTTTGAACCCCCCCCCCCCGAAAAATGTTTGCCCAACTCATAAAAAAGTAATAAAAATGCATAGAAATATATTTTGGTGCGTTTTGTAGCTTTTTTTTGTAATTTTATAGATTTTACGGATCCTATATGAACTTCTAATTTTGTGCCACGCAGAAACTTTATATTCGATATAATTCAGACTTAATATTAGAACTAAATTAAAGATTTAAAGCTAAAATTTTATCCTTTTGTAAAAGGTAAACACTAAAATGAAGATTAAAATAAAAATTGACCGCAAAGCTGTACAGATCCCCCCAAAATTGACTTTCTTTGAACCCTTAGTTTTTACGGATTTCTTTCTAATTATTTTACTTTCTTAACTCCAACGATAAGATAGATATTTGAGATAAACATTGAGTATAGAGTATACTTTTCACTATATATTCTACCTAAAAATATTAATTTTCCAGACGGGATTAGAACGAGACGAGTGTCCACATTTACCACTTAGTCATTAATGTTTGGCAAATCAGAGCTATGTAACAGAGGTAAAATTAAAAAACACGTATATTTCACGTATAGATAATTAAAATATAGGCCGAATCTTAAGTATATCAAATAGTAAATTAGATATTAGAAGTTTATTAAAAACTAGAGAGGTATAAACAATTAATCATAAAATTTGAGCCTAAAATAAAAATAATTATCATATGAATTATACAAAGGGTATAGTTATAGTAAATTGTCTAATCATACATACCTGTTTCTTTCAATCATGATTGAATGCCAATTGTTATCTGATAATTTATTTGAAGTATCCACCGTAACTGCCATAGGTCCACCACCTACTTGGTACTGAAACTGAATTTTGTCACCATTTATGATGGACAGCTTAATATAATCAGAGGGACCAACGCTGTGCAGAAGTACAGCATTCAGTTGAGTTGTTTTGAACTCAAAATAAATGTCTGCACTGAAGCCCATATCAAAGGTTGGAAAGTCGATAGATGAATCACTAACTCGGAAAGTGACAACTTGATCGAATAGAACTGCAATGAGAAAGATTAAGATAAGATTTATTCATAATTAATTCAACATTATAATGAATAAATGGTACTAATCTCCTAAAGACTCCTAAGCCGGAAAAGGAGGGGGAAGATATACAATTTACCTAAGCCCTAAATCAAAAAGAAAAACGAAGATTATAACATCACTAATCAAGAAAAAATTAATAAAATGAAATGATATAAAGAAAAATGATCAAAAATGGTCTTTTTTAAGGCCAAACGAAAATACTGAAAAACGATGCGAATGTTGCGGGAGGACATCCGCCACTCTTTTTCAGCGCGAACAAAAAAATTCAACGTAGAATGCCCCCCCCCCCAAAAAAAAACCAACAAAATGTGAAAAGACAAAGAAAACCAAAACAACGCTGAAAGTTGCTTTCTATTTAAACGAATTAAACAGATTAAATAGACTTAAATTATTCCTACACAAAAAATAAGAAGAAAAAATACATTAACAACCCCCAAATCTAGAGTAAAAAAAAAAGAAATATGAGACAAGCAAAACAAAAAAAGAAGGAATATCTGAAAGAGGGTTGGGAAGGAGGCGCAAGAACTAAGGAATACAAACTACAATTTTTTTACAGGAAGAAAAATCCTACAACATTTCCCTTATCAACTCTAAATGTGCATTAAGTACAAAAAGCATAGCTACAATCATCTGAATTTGATGATTGCATATATTCATTAATAAAAAACATAGTTCTAAAAAAATAACAATGCGAGTCATTTCCTAATAACTTTTTTCCCGTGGGATACGACAGGAATATGAATAACGCTAGGACAAAGGAATGACTCAGCCAGAGAAACTCCAATCTCTCAACTATTCCCCGTGCTGGATAGATAAGTATATTCACAAACCGTAACTATATGGAATAAGCAGCGTTATCTATGGCAATTTAAACGAACTGGGCAATAGGGCCAAACAGTTTGTGGCGCTATAAGTTTGAACGTCTATGTCCCCTGTGCAAGTTCTTGCATGTTATTTTTCTGCGATCCTATGATCTTAAAGTTTCAATGTAAGACATCAACTTTGCCACCGTTTGATCGCTGAGATTCAACAACATCCATCTACCATATTACATTTTCAACCTTTGCCTTCCATTTTTTTTAGATTAAAAATACGTTGTAAGCATACGAAAATAGGCAATTTTTCGTAGTTTTGAAGTAAATTTAGATCATTCTCCAAGAAAATCGAAGCAATATTATAGTTTCGACTCCGTGAATAGACATGTCTGAAATTACTAAATTCAATGATAGCAATGAATGCTAAGAAACAGCGAACACTGTTAGTAGAATTCCTATGTAACTCAACCGTTCAACTCAATCCTCAATTACCTCAACCCCCATACAACTGATAACACGTTTAACTTATTTAACCCCTGCAACAAGTGAGCGTCGAGGACCGAATGTAGTTGAACAAGAGTGTCAATTCACAAAGATTTAAGGTGTGTGGGGTGTGTATTTTTCAATATCTAAGGTAGGGAGGGGGTCATTTTTCTAAATGCAAAATACCAAAAAAGGTGCGTTTTGCAATAAAAGTACCCACAAAAAAGGTATTTTTCAAAATCTAGGAGGAGGAAGCACAGGCACTCAAATTGACACCATTGGGGTTGAGTTGAATCGGAGCCGAGTTAAATGGGCTGCGTTGAACGAAGATTGTGTGACACTCGAACTTGTTAATAGCTGCCGAAACTCTGCTACCAGTATTTCAAGAACAACAAATACAGAATAACAATATATTTGTCTGATTCCAAACAGATACAATTTTCTAAGGCTATATGTATGATAACTTATTGACCAAAAAAAATGAATAATTTCAAAAAGGTGAGAAAATGACCCGATCTGGGTACAATTACACCACAAAGTCAACGTGTTTGGGCATACCTTGACGGAGGTTTCAGACCTCGATACGAAAATATGTGAAATTTCATAACTATTTGTAAACAAATTATTCGTATGTATAAGACATATTATGAGAAACTGGTAAGAAAATTACACCTCCTACGTCTATTTTTTTTGTGGGGGGGGGGACCAAAGCTTCAAAGTGAATGTTTACGCCCACATTTTCAATTTTTCAATTAGAGCTCCTTCAGACGAAGGTGGAGGGGGGGGGGTTAGAAACACAAATACGAATAAGGTATCACTAAATAGGATATTAAAAACGGACAAAAAAAAAATCAAATATAAAAGTGTTTTCAAACGGAAGGAAAGAACGACTTTAAAGCTTAGAGATTATAATTTATATGAGGTGGCACACCCCCACTCTTCGTTGAAATATGAATTTTTTTTATGTCAGCGCTTCAAGAATGAGTAGGAACGCCAGACCAATGTGACAAAAAAGCTTAACTTCCTTTTTTCACAATCCTTCAAGAATCAAATTGGTCATTTACATAACTGTTTTAAATAATAATAATAATAACTTAGTTAAAATTCTTCAAAGGCAATAAGCCAATAAAACACATGGAAATTAACAATTAGAATGCTTGTTACATTCCAAAATATCTTCAGAAAAGAAACATTTTAATTTTAACGTTAAAAGCAGAGCGGTATAGACGCGAAATGCCCTCTACTATGAATTAGAGTACATGTTGGTTGTAACTGTTAATGTCGTTCTTTACAGTCAATAAAAAATGTTTTAT
This sequence comes from Artemia sp. Qi Xiang Cuo, assembly GCF_049724085.1. Lineage (NCBI taxonomy): Eukaryota > Metazoa > Arthropoda > Branchiopoda > Anostraca > Artemiidae > Artemia > Artemia sp. Qi Xiang Cuo. Next base: position 41,584,717 of record NC_142806.1, read on the forward strand.
TCAGTTTAATCTCCACAACAACCACCTATAAAGGACCAAAAGTACTTTTCTTCTCAGTCTTCAAATTCTTAAAAAATACGGCAACACGCATGGCCGTGCCAAGTGGAGGGTAAAGAGGTAATCCCCTCCCCCCTCCGTTTTAGATTTTCAGACGAATTTTGCATCTATACTATATATATATATATATATATATATATATATATATATATATATATATATATATATATATATATATATATATATATATATATATATATATATATATATATATATATATATATATATATATGCCAACTTGCTGCTGACAACAGGCACTTGTTGCTAGTTAAGTAGGTATTTGTTTTCCCTTTTAATCAATGCGAACAATGCTCCCACGACAAAATAGACAAACAAGATTCTTTCTGAAACGTTTTGAGGTCGTAAACTTGATTAGCTAGTTAAACTGCATTTACGTCAAGGCCGTATCCAGTGGGAGGGGTGTAATGGGTTTGACCCTCCTCTCCCAACTTTCTGTACGATTCGTAGAAACGTAACCAAAATAGATATAAAATATTTTTAATGTTTTTTAAGTTTTTTACCCCTCCCCCCCCCCGAACAAAAATCCTGGATACTCCCATGATCTAGCTAATGATGAAGCTTACTTGAATAAAAGTTGCGAAAATCAAAATGAGGCAATTCCGAAACAAAATAAGTCCAAAGTATTCTTTGGTAATGAGTATTTGCGACACTGAAGGGCTACGGTTTAATGGCAAGTCTGCCAAAATCAGCCCGCTCAGGGTTTGATATCTGCATGCACGATCCCATTACACTAATTGTACAAAAAAATGCATCAAATGAACTTACTATCTCCTTCACAAACAAGAGATCCCACTGAAAATCTGGCTTCTTTGCCGTCTAATGTGTTTCCTGTATCACCAGCCCGAATTTGTCTTATAGGTAAATAATCCTTTTCAAGTATTTGTCCTTCATCAGTCAACCAAGTATCAAAAGCTGCAATGAAATCAAAAATTTCCGCTTAAAGTTCATACTTCGTTACTATCGGATAAATTTAACATCCTAATTTAAAAAACGTCTAGAAAAATGTCTGTAAGACACCAGCTCACAAACAAAAGAGAGAAAAGAAATGCTGCGGCGGAAGAAGAAAAGCTATAGGTAAGGGATGGCCAATCCTGCTTTATTTAGGAGCCACAAATAATCAAATTCAGATATTCCTTTCGATATTGATACAGTCTATTGATATATAGGATTAATTCTTTACAGCCATGGCTCTCTCTTGGATCACAATATATAACTTCCTTTCACAATTTTATTGCCAGGTAAAATTGAACTAGTTAATTTTCACAAAATTTGGTTCTCAACATAAAAAATCAGAAGCTATGCTCTAACGTAGATTGAGTATAGCACGAGGTGTCTCCAATTAATTGCGCCCTTTTATTTTTTTTTTCCAGCCTCATCATATGGAACGAATAATCGTAGAAAGTAGGTGTAGGGGTCAACTGATCATGAATAAAAAATTACAATGGCATTTAAAAGAGCAAAATACAGTAGATAGTATTCCGGAACCCTTTCAAGAGTGCAATGAGGGAGCTACCACCCTCTCAACCCCTATCCCCACTGAATCTTACTCCAGAGTGACTCACATTAAGAATTTAACTCCATATTCTATTTGAAATTTATATTAAGCCAGTAATTCAGACACTAAATTGACCAAATAAATGGATCAAACAACCCCTTTTGACCATATTATACCATTATCTGGTATAAAAAAAAGACTCAGAAGTTTTTTCGATTTTTCTTAGGTGTTCAAGCACTGAGAACGTGTTTAAACACAATTTATCACAGGTTGTCGAATTGGCCTCTAGTTCATTCTTAGTATCAAAGCCGAAATATTTTCGGTGTTTTCGGTAATTTTGGTTTTTGCCTTTACATTAATGCTTATTTTTTAGGGATTTCCTTATGAGCGTACACAATCTTACTTTATATAATTAGTTATGTCATCAACTCCCAGCCAATAATAATACAATAGGTAGCTCTGAAAATACAAAAACACAGCCTGAAGCACCAGCATGTTCTGATAATGACAAGCTTTTTTTGATTTTTTAGCCTAAAGGCAAGCGCATTTCTTACTATACGGATTGCATATAGTCAATTTTGATTAAAAGATGGCGAATTTTAGTTTTTAGAAAGTCTACCCTGTTTTGTCTCATGACTAGTGATCAAGTCATTACAGCGCTTTGACACTGAATTCTGGGAATGTCTGAATTCTTGGCATCACCGATGACTCTACAAACAATAGTTACGGTAGGAAATTTTGTGTTGAGGGCGATGGAGGTCAGGCACAGACGTTGCAATTAGACGTACATTGTCTTTGGTTTCGAGTTTAATGTAGTAAGATAAATGTGGTCACGGATCACACTATATGGCGCTTGGGCTTTCCAATACAAATCATATTATATTAAATGAAGCTAATCAATTTAATATCTCTACTCTAATGTTGATTGACACACATTTTGTATGACATTTAACTTGAATGTTATGCCGTTGCATGATATTTGAAGAAAGAGAAAAATCCAGAAATCCAACCTGAGTCACAGTTGCACCACTTATTTGGATCTACGCACGTTCCAAAAAGGCCACATTCACATTTGCGGGAACCAGGAAGAGCCCCGGCCCAATAATCCATCTTCTGATTACTTTTTGAGACCCACCACGAAAACGGCTTAAACTCTTGGTTGCCGAGATAAGGGGAATTCAAAAGTCTGGCCTTCCGACAATCATATCTTAACCTCTGTGAGCAAGTATATGAGCGGTTGATCAATAATTCCATCTGTTCGAAGCTGGCATCGTATTGTATGTCCTGAAAATAAACTTACGATAAAAAGAGTCCCGATTTGTGAAATTTTGTGGATTAGGTTCCTTAAAGTACTAAAATGATTAAAGTCAAAGGATCCCAAAATTTACTTTAATAATTTGATTGATAAAGTCTAATCAGAAGGATGGCTTCTGAAGAGAATGGCTCTGAAGGGAATGGCTCTGAAAGGAATAAAGATTGCATAAAACTGAAGTTTTTACTAATACTCAAAAATATTTTCCAATTAAATAATTTAATCACGTTGGTTCCTCTTTCCGGAAGTTTATAGATTAATGGTATCATCATTTACCAATAAAAAAACTCTTCCGAAATCTGAAATATTTTCCGAGACAATGAATGTGACTTCCTGTTTCTTCGAATATTTCGGTCATATCTCTAGCAGTCCTCCTTAGCAAAAGAGATAAAACATAATTTGACAAAATAGACTAAATTGAAAAAAGGCCCGAAAGCAGTCCCAATAGTCTACAAATATCTGGATTTTTCATGTTTTAAAATTTGTTTCTTTTTTTATAATATAAACCGTTCCCAATACCAAAAACTTGATTATATGTCAAATTACGGAAAAACAGCATGATCCTAGAAATCACTCACGACTAACATATGGGAGCATGAGTTCCCCAAATATTCTATGGTTTATAGAATTGGAGGAACAAAAACATACTGATAGAATTAATCAACAATTTTTTTGCAAATTGCAAAACGAGTAGAACTACCGAAATCTTTTAAATTTAATTCCCATTTTAAGTACAAAGAAAACTAATAGAGTTAATTCACAAATTATAAATTCCACTTAAAAAGATAAAGATTATGCAGAGCGAGATTAATAAAAGAAATACGTTTTTTTTCGAAGAGAATATACCCCACTCCCTTCTTGAAAAAGACTACACACTGAATCCATATATATTTATACGTTGGTAACAATATTTTCAAACGAACTAGAGATTAAGTGTGTAAGGAGCTCAATAACCATTTTTGCCAATATTGTGGTACCGCACGTTGAAGCTTTATCGGTAGGTCCACACTTTTATTTTTTCAAATAATAATTGTGGGGTAGGTATATGAAAGATTTTTCGGTTTGTAGGAACGTTAAAAAGTGAAATCAAACGATTTTTAGAAGATTAAAATAATTATTTATATTTACGATTGAATATGAAAACAACAATAAATTGTTTCTTGGATTTTCTAATACATTTATGGAAAGATAGTCTCGAGTTTTCATTTATACAGAACCAAGCCAAACCAATAAATATAAAAAAAAAAACGAAAACACAATAAATAATTATCATAAACTGTTTAAAATGTCCGTTTCAATAAGAGCCTTTTACCTGAATAAAAGAACCCGGTAGATCAAATCCATTTATACTAGTTGAAACTTCACTGTTATGACCAACATGAGTCAGCGTTCTACCATCGTCTGAAAAGAAAAAATGCAGGACAAATGTATCATGGAACCGAATCTTGAAAAACCAAACTTATACAGTGAATAAACATTATCATATTATCATAATATCACATTTTATCATCATATTATAACTGGAATATCCAATCATTTTAAAATGAGTTTGAAAGCTTCAACTTTTTTATTTTAAAAACTGGTATGTGAAAAATTAGACTTGAATCTCAACTTTCAGTTAGAGGAGACCGATTATAACTGGGACATTGAACTTTTTAGTGTCTTATCGTTCCGTGAACAATCTGAAAACGCAACTTAAGAACTACCATCTAGTAGTCCAAATGTGACTGAAGTTTGGTCAAGATATCTGAAAGTTTTCTTCAGCGAGTTTGAAAAAGTAAGTATTTATAGTTGTTTTGTAATTTTTTTTTCAGAATTTTCAATGCTTGGCCATTTCTGAACGCTTAAGCAAGTAAATCCACAATGGTTTCAGGTGATAGCGTATTCATCAAGGTTTAGAAGGTGCTAAGAGTTTGTAAGTTTAGTAGCGCCATCTTCGAGGAAAAAAACGAAAACATTGCCACCAGGGAGCCCTGGGACAAATTTGTCAGTAATAACTGGGACACCATGTCTGGAACAGTCTTATTGTGTCCCAGTTATGACAGGGTGTATAGATAAGCCCATATATATATATATATATATATATATATATATATATATATAATATATATATATATATATATATATATATATATATATATATATATATATATATATATATATATATATATATATATATAAAATCATATTTATATATAAACGGAATATTCAATCCATCAACTAAAGTGATGGACATAGCCTTCGTGCGATCTCTAAGCAAGCTATACGACTCACCGCTGACTCAACTATTTATGTGGTTGTGTTTATTTGATTATGTGAATTAGTTTTAGCGTCAGCTATGTTTTTTTTCTTTTCTTCTGTTTTTTATGTGGTACCAACCTTTTTTCTTATTTTTAAGGCTCCCTAGAAAAACTTTCTTAGTTTTCTCATCACGGTAAAAAAAAAAAAACCCACTAAGAATCCCACTTTCAAAGCCAGTTGATTGTAAGCAATGTTGTTTGTTTTTCATAAAAAAAATACATCTTTTGTTCCTCTAACTTATTAAGCCAAATTATTCATGTCTTCTATGTTCTGTTTGTTTTTAAATCGTATATATTAGATACTGCTTCAAACGGCTGAAACCCCTCACACGCATTTCATATGAAAAGAGTGCGTTCTTCTGTTCAATTAACTCTCAAAATATTAGCCTCACCCTCACTTCATAACAAGCACTTGTTTTCGGGAACTCATTGAAAACGCCACGAATTTATGAGGAAAAGACAGGCAAATGTTCGTGGAACGATGATCAAATGAAGGAGGCAATTCAGTCTGTTGAAGCAGGATGCCATTGAGACAAGCTGAATCAATTTACCGGCATTAGAAAATCTGCTATTCAGAGATACAAATGCAAGCTTGCCGCCCTGTCAGCTGAAAAAAAGGAAGCTATGTCACTTGTCCCAAATCGTCATAGACAGGTCTTCACTGGTGAACATAACGCAAAGCTGGAAGATTATCACATCACGAGCTTCCAAGCTCCATTACGCCTTCCACTGTACTCAGTTCCGCCAGTTTGCTTGGAAGTATGCACGGGCGAATAGTTCTGAATATCCCTCCACATGGGACGCCAGACAAATGGCAGGTGACACCTGGCTAGATGGATTTAGAGCTCGAAATCCTTCTTTGAGCTTGCGTGCTCCTGAAGAAACAAGCATAGCCAGAGGAACAAGCTTCAACAAGCATAACCTAACACTTTTCATGGACAACTTAGAAAAAGTCATTGTAGAGCAGAGGGTTTCTCCTTCTCAGATCTACAATGTTGACGAAACAGGGTTGACAACTGTGCATTGACCTTTAAGGTGTTTGCCCAGAAAGGGGAAAAGCAAATTGGCCAGTGCACTTCTGGGGAGCGTGGAACCTTAGTAACTTTGATTGGCTGTATAAGTGCGTTAGGAAATCACGTTCCGCCGCTCCTGATCTTCCCGAGAGTGAATTTCAAGGACAGGTTTTTAAGGGGCGCTCCACCAGGATCCATCGGAGCTGCAACGCCAAGTGGCTGGGTAAACGAAAGTGTTTTCAATCAGTGGTTTGATCGTTTCCTACTTCATGCTCGACCTTTCTCAGAGAGACCCGTACTACTTTTGCTGGACAATCACGAGTCCCACTTTAGTGTTCATGTTATAAGTGGTCACGAATTTTGTGACGATTCTAACCTTCACCCCAGACTGCTACAATAAGCTATAGCCGCTTGACCTGTCAGTGTTCGGCCCTTTGAAGAGTTACTACAACAAGGCTTGCCACGACTGGTTAGTCAACCACCCTGGCACTTCAATCAGAATTGATGGTATAGGAGAGCTTCTTGGAACTGCTTTCCCACTCGCTTTCACTCCAAAGAACATTATCAGTGAATTTTCCAAGCCAGGAGTCGTGCCCTTCACTAGATCAGCTTTCGACAAAGAACACTTCGCTCCTTCGGATGTAACCGACCGGCCGGCACCAGAGATCACAGATTCTGCAGAGAACACAGACGATACCCCACAAAACGAGACAACCGGTGATGTGTCTGACTGTTCAAAGGTGGCAGTTCTTTCTCCAGAGAAAGTCGAGCCTCTTCCTAAGGCAGGCCATCAAAGAGACAGTCGAAGAAGCAGCTAGGGAGCGAGAAGAAAAAAAGAGAAAAGTAAACACTAAGAAAGCCAAAGGGGATTTGAAGAAAGTGAAGACACAAGAAATCAAGAAAAAAGGGAAAGAATTTTAAGAGACTGGGCTTCGGGCAAGGCTCAGAACTTAGCGAGCAGTCATCTGTCGACAATGCCGACAGTTCTGATGATTCGCTCCATGTTGTAAGCAACAAAGAAGAAGAAGACTTGTCAATTAGTATTTGTGATTTTGTGCTAGTCAAGCTTCGATCGAAAACCAGATTATGTTACTTTGTAGGAAAAGTGACCGAAGAAGTAGGGGGAGAAATCACTATATAGTACATGAAAAAACGCAATGGAGGGCGAAAACTTGTCTGAACTGAAGAGACATCCGTGGAAGAGAAAAGTTGCGTAGTTCTTAAGCTGAGATCAGCAGTTGCGTCAGGAGGAACAGACAGAGTTGCCAAGCAATTTGTTTTTCAGGAAGATATGAGTGAATTTTTTCCATAGTCCCACCAAAAGCATCTTTCAGTAATATTTTTTAAGAACTATCTTGATGAAGATCACCTTAGTTTTATGATGTTTTTGAATATTGCTTACTTTTATACGTTTATGTTCGAAATTTCAGTAAAAAAAAGTAAGAAAACATGCACCTACCCTTGAGATGACAATATGTCCCAGTTTACCCCATCACTGTGTCCCAGTTATGGAGGGTATCGGGATAACTGGGACAAACTGACTGACACTAGAATTTTGCCAGTTTCAAATAAAGTAAGAGGGCTAAAAATCTGTAAAAATAAATGGAGAAACTAGAATGTTTAGGCTATCGGTTGGTTTTCAAAGCGTTTAGATAGTTTCATCAGCACTCAAACAATACCCAAAGGAAGATTTTTTGTCCCAGTTATGGCTGCCCCCCCCCCCTAATTAAGTAACAACCCCGAGTTTCAGCAACAAACCTGATTTCATAGGCGTGTTGAAGCACATAAATTAACCAGGCAAATACCGGGGTACTCCGGGAAAAGTGCCCTAAAATGCACCTTTTTCAAGTTTTACCACTCCCGGAATTATCTTATGACCCCTCCCATCCTCCCAAAGGTCTGACGCAAAGAGTACTGGTAACCTGCAAGAGTGAAAACTACCACTAGTCTCTACAACAACACCATTTAGCGTTTGGCACTTCTTGGCATTTGTTTCGGAGCTTAATAATAGGCCAGAATTAGTTTAAATAGTATAATTCGCAAAATAGTGTAGAAATAAGCGTTTGATCTCAGTTTCTAAAAAAAAAAAAAAAAAAAAAAAAAAAATTCGAAGCTTGAAAAAGAAAACCCCAAGAAACACTAAACACTAGATGGCATGGCATTGATGGGTTTTTAAGACATGGGCACCAGTTCCCACTGTTCCTTTGAGGAGTTCTTTGAATTTATCTTGAAAGGTGGATGGGGGCATTCATGCAGACAGAGTGCAAGATACAAGTGAGGCTACTTACTTAAAATTTCGCATGTTACAGGAAATGCGGGTAGAATGCCACTCCCATCAATGTCAATAAAATACTCCGAGCGACCATTTGAAGCTCCATTCTGGCGGTAGTTTTGACAAGACAATGGGTATGCAGCTAAAAAAAGCAAAAAACATGGAACAACTGAATATTTAAAAGAACAATGGATTTTAAGGTACAACAAATAAACAGTATCTTAAGCCTATGCATAAAACTAAAACCAGGGAAACTAAAAACTAAATCAAAATAAAAAACTGGTTTAAACCAGTTACCTTTGGATGCCAGATATTTAGCGATTAAATTCTGGAAATCCTGAAATCAACGAGATATTCAAATAATGAACATCTAGATATTAGAGATGAAGCGAGATTCACGTCGGGTACTTTTGACATGCTTGTCGCCACAAACTGTGTTAAAAAACAACAACAATAGGATGAAAAATGGCCGTCCTACTTGTCTTCAATGACAAATTCTACTTGAGCTAATATTTCTTGCAAAATATATATTCTGTATGTACAACCAAAGTTGAAGTAGATTTCTAGAGTTTCTAGCGTCTAAAAGAAAACCAAAATAATTGTCGCCACTGTCGGAAGTAAAGGGGTATTAAAGAATTAAGCATAAGGCTGTTAAAGGAGAGATGAAATGGCGGCTATAGATAAAGTTTCTAAGAAACTGAAAGTTAGCACTTATTTGAGTATTATTGATTGATTGGTTTGCAATCATGCGCTACTAACCTGGTTTTGGGGATTTTCGGGGTGGGAAATTAATTTTTTTTCTTCATATTTTTTTTTATTGGTATACTTCTATAATTGGTTTCTTCTCCTGTTTCTTCCTGACCATGGAGCTTTATGGGGGATACAATGTTGAAGTTTTTTTGTAGCAAATTTCATCAAATAAACTAACTATGAACTCAAATGGTATAATAGTTAAATGGTATAATAGTGTTATTTTGAATTGAGATATTAAGAAATTAGGGTTCAGTCCGTCCGAACCAGTCTGAGATTATAGATGCACCGCAAAACTTTGACGGAGTGTCAAACCGTGATATGATTGTAGAGAATGATGTAGAAAATAGCAAGAAAAGTTTAGTAGCTTGGAAGTCAAGGGATATTTATCATCTAAAAAGTTAGAATAGATATTAAAAGGATCGAAAAGTACACGGCTACTGATGAGTTCTTGAAATATGATGGATAGGTTGGAGATGCGATACAGAAAATTATGAAAATAAATTTTGATAAAGGGAGAGTACCTAAGGATTTTATAAAAAAATTTAATCACACCGTAATATAAAGAAGATCATGAGGTTGAATAATCAAAAAGCTAAGAGACATTTTAGTCAAAATCGTGTGAAATTTGTATTTAGTATCTTTGAAAAAAAAAGCGATTTGAACGAGAACCAACCATTTATATTTAGCTACTGAGGGCCATGTCATAAATAATCCTTGACGAACATGAATTGAAAGAGTTACAGTATACCTCTGCGTGCCAAGTTGCAGGAGGGAGGAATTGTCGGAGGGGCCATGGATTTACTTTATGTAATCCAATCAATTTACATAGATTTGAGACCTTTACCTCTAGGACTTATTCTGTCACCACTGAGACATATTTTTTTACCTTTTGATACAAAATAATTATCTTGATTATCTAATCCAGTTCCATGCGGTTACGGAGACAACTGGGGAGCACATGAGCATCAGGTTGTCTTTTGATTAATTTTAATTCTTAGAAACACTAGAACTAAAATTCCAAATTGAGTGGTCCTTTTCCCACTTTCTACAAAAAATCTTTTCAATATAATGACCTCTTAAAAATAAATAAATAAAATAACAGCGTTAACTATAATAAGTCATCTTCCACGAAGAACAATAAACTTAAAAAAGTCCCTATTTGTACTCTCATTCACCAGAAACTAAAGGATAGAAAGGAAGTTTTATTCTATAATTGTCGGATGAGAGGCTAGAATTCAATTCATCCTTTAAATATAAGCTTTAATTTAAAATTCACTTTGGAATCAGGCATAGTTTTACCAACTTATTAATTTATTTCTTTCGTTTAGAACTCTTGTGTTTTTAATTTATACGTTATTCAATGTCCCCACCTTCGTTTTTTCGTATACATACATGACTTGGATATTATTCTATCTTTATCCTATTTTGAGAAACCCAAATTTGGTGTTAATAGCTTCAAATACTGCTCTGATCTAAAAATATTTTTATGTTTATTCCTTCTTTGGAAACTTTATAAAAAAAAATTAAGATATAAGTAAAAAATAAATGATAGGCAGAAATTGACACAAGTTTTTTTTTGTCTAAATCTACTTTGTCAAGAAATCATTTTATATAAATCAATACACTTGTTACTGTGAATGTCCGAAAACTGATGAATGTCGACATTCACCGGCGAATATCCAAAATTCCTTTTTTTCTGCTTGGATTCAATTGGCTTTGCGAATCAGCTTTTTCAGTCTTATGCAAGCTTTGATGGTAAAAGTTAAAGTTCGGCTAGGTTAGATTAAATTAGGTTATAAATATCAGAAATGGTTATTAACCTAACCTAACCTGTCACCATCAAACCTTGCATAAAACTGGAAAAGTTGCCTGGCAAAGCTGAATAAATCCAAGAAGGAAAAAACGTATTTCAGACATTCACTGGTGAATGACGACATTCACCAGTTTCGGATATTCACGGTATCATATTTACATAAAAGGAAACAAATTACTTATTTGCACTAGAGTGTAACTAAATTAAATACTAAAACCAAGAAAAGCAGGTGAAGGGATGAAAAGTAAAAATTAAGAAACTTTCTACCGCCCGTGACAAGAGTAAAAACTAGAGATAAGAGACTTAAAAACAATGGAAAGTCTTTTGTTTTTGTTTTGCCATTTCATGGGCTCTCATGGAAAGTTTTTGAATTTATTAGTTTTCACCTTTTCATCAGCTTTTACTTATAGGGTTCTATTTGTAGTAATATTTTATAACTAAGTAGGAATATTGAAAAACCAGGTAAAAATATTCCACTATTATTTACATGCTTTGTCGCTGTCATGATGATAATTTAAACAATAGATTATTCAATAAATAACTCGAACTAAAAAGATAACTGATTTCTGCTTTTTCACTTAGAAGTGCTGCCATATAGCAGTTCTGCACAGCACTATGCAACTTAAACTTTGTTTTCTTTTGCTAATACCTTCTATAAGATGTCACTATCGATGGAGAGGGCCCCTTAGTCATCATTTAAGACGTCTTACATTATGCTTTTTTTTCTTTTGTTTCAATGACATATACTTTGTTAAATTAGAAATTATGTACAGAAGTGCTATGTGGCGGGAGAGGCTTCGCGACAAAGACCTTATGTGTGAATCTTATGTATATGCATAACTCAAATGTTTGTTTGCTTTTTTAGTAAGCTATGAGAGCAGTAATTGTTGAGAGGGGGGAGACTAGAAGAGAGAAGAAATTTAGGGGCTTTCAAAACATAGGGACTTACCGCTTACCAAAACTTAAAACTAGACGATAATTTTGTGATCCTATTCAAGTTTTGGTAAGTCCCTTTTATTTTCCTATTTTATGACCCTATTCAAGTTTTGGTAAGTACCGTTTTGGTAAGCTACAACAAAAGACGCGAATCCTAATCGCCAGTCCATCTATTTACATTCAGGTTACTCAACTACACTACCTTCTTTTTTAATTTGTTTATTTTTAACTGGTCAATATTACAAAAATAAAAAAAATTCTGCCTCAAAGACTAGAAGAGGGAAGAAATTTAGGGGGTTTCAAAACTTAGGGACTTACCGCTTACCAAAACTTAAAAGTTGGTGCTAATTTTGTGATCCTATTCAAGTTTTGGTAAGTACCAAGTTTTGATATAAAATTCTGCCTCAATTCTGCCATTTGGTTATGAAACATTTTTTTTTAACGAGGTTTAATCAATACAAGTTAAATAATATCAATAGTTTCACCACATCAACAATCACTTTCCACATAACGGAATACCCCCCCCCCCCAAAAAAAAAAACAACAAAAAAAAAACAAAGAACAAAAACAGCAAGATCTTACCAGTGTGACAAACAGCCCCAGTATAGCCAGAATTAGTGCAATTACAGGTAAAACTACTTGACGATTGCCTGCAAATGCCTCCATGCTCACAAGGATTGGGATCGCATCTATCAATCATGTGACAAGTATCGAAGATAATGTCATCTTTGGTGTATTCATTGTCTTTCCAGTTTAGAGGGCTCTTGAAATTACCATCTACGTTAATACTTCGAAGACATCCAACAAAACCAATTGAACTTGAATGACCTCCTAAATAATGACCAGATATTATATAGAGTATTAAGATGGCTATTCATTAGCATTCACATAAGGAACACTTGACTAGTGGGATTTATTCGAGGGTAGGGAAGGGGAAGGGGGGTAGATTCGCCAAACACTTCAAAATATACGAATTGTGTAAAGATTACCGCAAAATAGTAAAAACTCGCCATTTCTATGGGCACAAACCAGGGCCGTATCCAGGATTTTTTTTTCGGGAAGAGGGGGGGGGGGGATAAAACTTTATAAACACATCAACGATTTGCTAACAATTTGCTTATATTCATTTTTGTTACGTTTCTACGAGTCGGACAAACATTTCGGGGGTGGGCCCAAACCCCATAATACAACCCCCCCATGATACGGCCTTGGTGCAAACCCATATATGCCTGATGGAATTTGTAGGGAAAAAAAATGAGATTTTAGGCTGTCAAACGATCATATTTCTCACCTACCTCTACGTTTATCACTTCCTAAAAATCCCCGAAATATTAGCTGCTTTCCTTTCGTATACCTATTCTAATTTTTTTTTTCCTTTTTTTCTACCAAAGAGAGAGACAATTCGTTAAAAAAGTGACACACAAAAGAATAACTCCTTTTTTATAACACACTCTTTTAACACCTACACGCAAGGGTACCCATAGAGGAAGCGAATAAGGAGAGGGCTTGAAACTCCTCTAGGAAATCAAAAATGTAATCTTTTTGAACAAACCTATTTTTAAAGCATCGCCCCTTCCAGACACTCCTTGTAAAATGCAAATCTTAACGTTAAAATTCGAGAAAGTAGTTATTTCTTCATCCAGATATATTCTAGTATAACCATCAAATGGTTGTGACAAAGTCCGTTTCTCGTGCCACAGTTCTAGCACATATCTATTTAAAATTAACCAGGTACCCAGCATCTTACTCTTTCCTTCCCCCTTTATTCCATGTCCCAGACATTCCGCATCTTTTTACACCAATAGCTACCTACTTGATCATTGTAAATCAAATAATACTAACTCCAACCTAGAGGTGAACATATCTCCCAATTCGTAAAAGTAAGCATTGGTTTCAAACGAGAACTATTCTATGGTTGATTTTGAATATAAAAAGAAAGAAAAGAAAAGGGAAGCATCAGCGCTTCCCATGCAAAAAAGGGGATTTTCTGTGTTGCTCAAGATAGGGGACTGGAATTCTTCTATATGGGGTTTTCTGCTATATGTTGATTGGAATGATACACTTTTCATTGCCGTACGACAACATTTTCTATGGATTCGAAATTCTCATAAATTTATTTTCGTAAGAACTTTTCACCAATAAAATTAGCCAAAATAAAAGTTATCTTCCTGAATCAGCTTCAAATGACGATTTTTCCTCATTTGACAGTTTTTATTTCAAAATAGGTTTTTCAATTTTCGATTACTACGAGTTAGAGTTCGTTCTTTACTAGGTTGCGTCTGACGCCACAACCAATCATTTATTAAGCAATCAGTAAATTCTTTTTCCTTAAATTTTGTGGGGTATTTCTGCAGAGATATGCACAGACGGTCACTACTAGTTTAGCACTACGAAATAGAATAGGGTTAACTGTCTGTGTTAACAATTGAAAATATATTCGAGAGGTTAGTCCTCAAAATTATACGACGCCTTCTGGGAAAATGCATTTGTCATAGACAATCATGGACAATTGTACGTAGTACAACGAAATATACTGACAAGGGCTGCTTTTTCACGGCTCAATTGTTTAAAGGACGAAAAGAACCCCATAAAGTCTGCAAACTACCTTTTTTGTAACAATCAAGAGAGCTTAGGGGCAATGGCTTCTTAGGCTACGACCACTCTTAAACTCTTTGATAAAATGTAATCAAATCTTAATAGGTATCTTAGCGCCGAATTGATCACAAGGGACAGATATTGCGTGTACCAACCGAAACAACATCAAAATGATGAAATCTTTTACTTTTTAAAAATGTTTCAATTTTACGGTTAGCGGTTACAACATGGCAATAGGATGACTGGCAGATAAGCTGCAGTTGAATATGAATATAATTATTATAAATTTGATGGGTGCTGTTTGGAGGTTCGGTGGTTTTCGGGTCCGGTAAGTTGAGCTCTAATTATGATTTTTGTGTGTGTGTGTGTGTTTTTTTTTTTTGGTTTTTTGATTTATTAAGAGGGTTTTCTCCGGTACAAGTTTGCTTCAGGGAATCGAAGATGTATACTTTGTTTTTAAATAAACCCAGTTTTACTGTTACTGTTAAGATTTTCTTTAATTGGCTATATCAGATTTTTGTTTTGTTTTTATACAATGAAGCTCTCTCGGAAGCTCTAAAAAAACACAAAAAAACAGCAGTTAAATGCAGTTGAAACAGTTGAATGCCCCCCCCCAAATGACATTACAGCTTACCCCCAATAAAATAGATACCTATAGAATGCACAGATAGAAATCGGTTAAATCAAGTTCGATTTTGTAAATATATATTAGATAAACAGAGGTTAATGTTTTTCTATGCAATCACTTTTTTTTCCTAAAGGGGTATCCGTGCCTTAGCTGACGGTAATAAAATTTCAGAGAATGGCATGCCAGATTCATATTTTCTGAGCCTGGTAAATGTTTGATGGAGAGTCGATTTAGAAATATCAAAACAGCTGGAAATGCTATTTTATGGTTGTAACGATAAATGTCACGCAGTGGCGCATGATTTTCCTAACAGTCTGCAAAGTCCACACAAAATAAACAGTTTATATGTTCTAAAATTCTTAATAACGAAGGACATTCTATTTACAAAGTTCAAAATTTTGCATCAAAATAAATACGCCTCTCAAATTTAATATCTACTGAAATAAGGCGTATTACTTTTCACGAGCAGCAAAAGATGGATGGAGACCACAACCCCGATCAAATGTCCGATGTATCAACAATAAAGCCACGCAAAATACAAAGATTTGCTCACGTTTTCAAAATAATATTAAAACTCACCTCCAATAAAGTAAATGCCTCCAGAACGTACTGACAAAAACCGGGTAGTTTTGGCCGTAGTACCATCAACTGTTAGTTTTACTGAATTCCTACCAATTTGAAGTGTCACTGCATGCCAGAGGCCATCATTAAATACTTGTGCAAAGTTATCAAGTATTATCTTTGGTGACTGTTCAGCAACTATCTGGACTTTTAACTTGCCTCGTTCCAAATAGAGCTAAAATAAAACATTAGCTTACGAAGGGGCGATGATTATGTTTCTGATTATACCCATTTGTATTCTCATTCTTGGTTTTACCGTGATTGTCAGACAAATCCAAAGAATTTAAGATAAACAAGTAAAGAGTAAAGCCGGAGGATCTCTGAAAGTCTGCCGCAGAGCCCAAAGGGTCAGGGAAGCACATACTTTGAAAAAAAAAAAAATAGTTAAAAAGAGAAAAACGAGGATTATACAAGCCAGTGAAAAATTTCGTTTTTCACTGTATTGTGAAAAGCCAATGAAAAACTTTTCATTGGCTTGTATAATCCTCGTTTTTTTCTTTTTAACTATTTGTTTGTTTTATCATGATTAGCCAGTGTGGTCTCAGAAATTATTTACTTTGAGAAACACTTGACCTGTACGAAAAAAAGAGAAAAAAGTCAGCAATTTATTTTAGGAATTATTCCCCACCCCCGGAAAACTGTTAGCAACTGTATTATATAGGTTTGAGGAGGAACTACAGAACCGGCTCAAAACCTATTTAAAGACCCTCCCCCACCCCCAAAAAAGTTCTTTCAACTACTGCTACCATCGCTACCTTTTGTTTCTTTATTTTTATGTTCAAAAGCAGGCTTAGAACTGTCTTTTTTCTCTGATAGAAACTCTATAAAAAAATAAACTTGTTCAGTCTGGAATTAAATACCAGTATACTTGTAAAGTTAAAGAATTTGTAATAATCCTTAAAATCTGACAAACTAGGAATATAAAAAGCAAAATTTAAAAGTACCAATTTGAAATTATGCGTCCATATAAGATAGGAATAATTGATAGGAATAATGTCCAGGTAAAAAGTCTGACTATTAAGCTACAATGCATTGCGGTTGGTAGCCACGAGACACCAGTTCCAAACATTACTATTACAAATTCTTCATTCTTTCAATTCTTTCAATTATTAAAAACCCAAATTCCTGATATTCTCTAACTAAGAGCTCAAAAAATATTTTAATTTTATAATTATTTTCCTTTCCTTAAAGGGGACTCTTAGCATGCCATGTTACCTTAGTTCGGTAGTAAAACTCCTGAAAGTGATTAAAAGTTAGTAACAGAAAATTATAAAAATTTAGTATAAAAATCTCTAAAATTATTAGGTAAAGAATTGGAACTTCTGCAAAAGACAGAACTCTTCTTATTTAAAAAATTAATCAATGCAGTGAGCTGATATGGGCTATTGCTTTTATTAGTCTCGTGATAATTGCATTAATAAATAAAAAAAAGGCTGAAAATTTGTTTCCAGTCTTGATTTCTCACAAGCAATTAAGATAGGACCTGCTTTTTTGAAGATAAAAAAACTGAAGTCATTATTACCGTTCTTTTAGTCAACATACCTAGCCTCAAGGACTGGCAACTTATTCTACCATCACAAAACTTGACACATTTCCACTCAAGAATCTCGGCTGAAATTGTCCCGGGCGAATGTCCAAAATTCGAGAATTTATTGATTTAAAAAACAAGAGGAACTAATAAGAAACACTAATAGAGTGATGGTTGACTATGCTCTCCCCTTTATCCTTATCCAGAGCCATTGAAAGGGGAGGGGGTACAACTTGTCCTGGGCGTCCTGGCTGGGTGGAACACAGTAATTAATTTTCCTCCAGGTGCCACCAAACCTAGGAACAGCTCGGTCCTTATCTTATGTAAGTGATGGGTCTAACCGTTTACCCCCCTCCCCCCATGGCTGGCTAATTTCCAACCACTGTTGACTTAAAAAAGAATTAGAATTCTCAATTTCTGATAGAATGAGCATCCTCCGAAGTTTCTACGACCATGAGGCGGAGCAGGAGATAAGAAAAGGGGTGCCCCCTCCTCCTATACGGAATAAATTCTGCTCATTTTGGGGTTTAGTATTATCCCTTACTTTCATAATAAAAGCGTAGACCAGAAATATTCACAGAAATCCAGAGGGATTAAATACCAATTTCACACTTTTGATGCGTTTTTAGAAGTTTTTTTTTGTCCCTCCCCCTTCTGAAAAAATAGAGCTCCAAACAAAAGTGCTGAATACGGCCCTGGGGATTATAAATCAAGTTCTACTTCCACCCTCCTCTTGTCTCTTTCTTAGAGGTAATTCTTTATTTATCTTAAGACTCAATGAGAGTTGAGATGTTTTGGCATTAAAATGCACACTTTGAGGCATCTCCCTCCCTCCCTAACTAGTCAAAATATTTTTAAGGTCTAAAAAAATGTCTCTGTCTTAGATTTCTCTGTAGATTTACAATTTCAAACATTTGCATATAAGGGCTTTCAGCACCTACAATGGGGTTTTATGTTTGTTTTGTAGCTAGTGAGGGAAGGAGATGCCTCAAAGGGTACATTTCAATACCAAAACATCCCAACTCTAATTGAACCTGCAGACAAATAAATAATTGGTTCTAAGGGAGAAAACAAAGGGACGGTGGAGGAAGAAATTGATTTATAATCCCCAGGGCTGTGCCCAGGACTTTTGATTGGGGTGTTGTTTTTTCGAGGGGGGGGGGGGACAATTTTTTTTCAAAATACATCAAACACATGAAATTTAATCCCTCTTGATTTATGGGAATATGTCTGGTCGACGCTGCTATTATGAAAGTAAAGAGTAACATTAAACCCCAAGATGAGCAGAATTTATTCTATATAAGAAGGGGACTTTACCTTCCTCATCCCCAGTCCCACCTCATGTTCGCAGAAACTTCAGATGGTGCTTATTCAATCAGAAATTGAGAGTTCTAGTACTTTTTTATAAGTCAAAAGTGATTGGAGACCAACCAGCCGCGGGGGGTATTTTCCACAGGGTAAACACCGGCTCCCGTAAGTGATAACATTCCCCTCCCATTCTTATATTATCCAGAAGATGTAAACATTTAAACACAGTTGTTGCAATTTCCGGCATTATTCAACTTCTTAAATAGGCAAAAATATACGTTTATAAACATTTCCTGTACAACCTAATTCATGAAGTTCACTAATATAAATCCAAATGAAGTCACGTCCAGAGTATGCTTAAAAGAAGGAATCTTTTATGACCACTTCTGCAAGAGTACGTATTTGTTTACGTTTTCATGTCTGAGAAGCAGATATTCGTCTTTTAGTTTGCTAAAGTAATGTTATGATTAAAATAGTATCTTAGTCTCAGATATAGTATAGATTTAATCCAAAATATTGGGTTGACATTTTTTTTGTATTAAAAAAAAAAAAAATAGTAGCCAACCTTGAAATACCCAGGAGACATGAATCGATGATAAACAAGTAGACCATTTTCTTCAAAAGTACGAAAATCTAGTGACACAGTCATTGCTTCGATTGCTTCATAGCCGGTGAGTCGAGCATAAGAGTTAGCCGTAGTAAACGTCACAGGAACTGTTGGATCTCTCTAAAATAGACAATACGGGCTACAATAAGTTTCATAAACTGAACTTCTTTAAGGAAAATGCAAGGCATGGAAACTCCCAGATAACAGGTCATTGTACACGATCTGTAAACACAGCCACAATATACCAATGACCAGTTTTAGCTTGAACAGGAGAAATTATTATTATAAAGAAAAGTTTCATTTTACTATTAAAAAGATGCAGTTCGTTTAAGATAACCAAGTCCCAACGCGTATTTTAAAATCTGAATTTATTTAAGATAACTAAGCCAATAATCAAATCTATGGATGATTTTTCTTTTTAAAAAGTACTTTGGCTTTTACTATGTTTTTGTTGTTATTTGGCTTATGTTTGAAAAAAAAAAAAAATCCAATGTGTAAATTTTTCGTCTGGCACTAAAAACAGTCACCTTTGAAGATCGTATAAAACGTTTCTGGGCGTTACACTAAAACGTTAAACTTATCCCAAAACAACAATTTGAAAACTTGTACATTTATGCAGTCATAAGTGATGAAAAAAACTTCTATCACTTCTACCATTTAGACCAATCTTCTTCATCCTTTTTACACCTGTCAATAGGCAGAACTCCGAGACATTTTCCATGAATGAGTAAAATAAATATGGATATTATTTCATTTGATAAGTCAGACAAACAGACAGACTGACAGCTTTAATAATAATAATAATAAAAAAATAAGAGTATCCCTGATTTTTTTTTAACAACGACTAATCAGCATACCAGAACTAAAAAAAATAGTCTTATTATAGAGCTCTAGAAAAAACGGGACAAACGAAATACCATATCGGTTTGTGCTGGCCTTACCGAAACTAACTTATCTGGATCTAAAATTAAAGAAAAATGGAACAAGAGGATACCACGAAAATTAATTACACAGACTTACAGGACACGAATACAGGGTGCTAATCCTTTTAAACTGGTGAAATATCGAGTTGAAAGGATCCTTAACGGCTCTTATTACGTTTGTATGGTTGAAATACAAATTTTCCATGCATCCAGTAAAGTTCTCGGACACTATCATCCCTTCTCGTACGTTTGGAACACCGCCAATGTAAAACTGGAAAAAAGAAACTATTAAGAAACAGAATGATAGACAAATTGATCCATACGTTAAAGTTCTTAGACAAGCCATCATACCAGGTTTACCACTAAGACCAATAGATAAATCCTCAGATAAAATTATACAGAATAGAATCTTATAAACAAAAAGAAAATAAATAAAGATGCATTTAAAAAGCAAAAATAGCAGAATCGTTTTGGGTCAATTACACAAAAAGTAATAACCAGGGAGAGACTGATATCTTTTGGGGCCCTTAGGATAATGGTTATCTGCACTCCCTTCAGATAAAACAGATCCTATTAAAATATCATGTAGATCCATAAAGAAATCCCCAATAGCAACCTCTTCTAGTAATGAAACGCCTAAGACTGAGAGTCCATAAAGGATCTCCAATAGCGACCTATTCTCATAATAAAATGCCTAAGACGGAGAGTCCATAAAGGATCTCCAATAGCGACCTCTTCTCATAATGAAATGCCTAAGACGGAGAGTCTATAAAGGATCCCCAATAGCGACCTCTTCTTATAATGAAACGCCTAAGACAGAGAGTCCATAAAAGATCCCCAATAGCGACCTCTTCTTATAATGAAAAGCCTAAGACAGAGAGTCCGCGTCTCAAGTAGATTTTCGACTAATTTGGACAAAGAAGATATGTAAATAGCCAGAACAGAGTTAACTCGCGTGTGCAAGGAGCAACCTAACACAAACAATATGGGGGCTAAAATTACGGCAACCTTTTTCTGTTGGATTTTGATATACCTGGGTATCCAACTAATTAAAGTGCAAAAACTTAGGTCATTTTTCCGCTTGATCTTCAGACTTCCAGATATTCTTAATTAAGGGAATTTCATATTAAGCAAAATGAGTTATTCAATAGTACAAAACTTTAGAATAACTAGACATTTCTTGCACTGTATTTAAAAAGATGTGAATACGTCTCTCAAGCTTGGAGGACCATGGGCTGAAACCTATAATAGCCAGCATTATCAACACGGAAAAACCTAATCGCTTTTGGTACTATTTAGAGGTTCTGGTACAATGCTATACACTCGGACATTTTATGACGCAGTACAAAATTTCTGGCATATTTCGGTGTATTTTGGTTGCATTCACCCGTTAAAATCCTATTTTTTCGAAATTTACGTAGCTCATCCAGTCGCCTCTTAGAGATGTAAACAAAATAAAAGGAATTTTCGTTGAAGGCAAACTCACCGTAAAAAAGAAATTTCTCAAAATTTCAGACAAATCATCGCAGAAGAAAACATCGCTAAAAATTCGTTTCCTAATAGAGAATTAATAAAAAAAAGAAGTTTTTCAGATGGAAGTAAAAATCGAGGCTGAAACTTAAAACGAACTAAAATTATTACTTTGTAGGTTGTGACCATATATGTATAAAAGCAACTCAAATAAACCGATTCTTGATATTTCTGGTAAAATTTTGAAAAATAAGCTTTTTTACTAAAAACACAAAACCCACGCAAAAAAGAAAATAAGACTGTTTCAGGATGAGAAACATCCTTAAACAGCCTGCAGAAAATAAAAGATTAAATCTTAAGCCTCGTAATAATTTTTCAGAGGCCATAATGACGACATGGTTTTAGCGTATCATTTAAAATATCCTACAAAAACCCAAGCAAAAAAGAAGCAATATTATTTTTGCAACCAAAAAATCAGTAAGATTTTAAAATAACAAGAATTATTTATAAGGCAACTCACTGGCCCCACCAACCGTATTAACAATAAATAAGTAATATAAAATTTTAACTGTGGAAATGCAATTTAGTCTTATTGGATATCATTAATTTATAAACTATAGCACAAATCCTAGAAATCACATCTGTGATTTCTAGGATTATGCACCAAATGAAATGGATTTACCCCCCCCCCCCCCAAAAAAAAAAACCCAAAAAAAAAAAAAATATTATGTTTTTAAATCTTATTTAACTTGCTCGGTTTTATCATTTATTTCTTAGCCCCTACTAAAAACGTGCATTCAAAGAGCTAAAATTAACTTGAAGTAACGCCTTAAAATACCGTTTTTCTAAGGAATTTTTAAAGTTTTCCGTTGGTTGGCCCAGGGACCACCGGTCAGCCCCCCGCCCATGATTATTTTCTGAGTCGGCCACTGTAACTGTACACTTACTTACTTCAATACTTTCAGCATCTCTTTTAATTCCGCTTCAGAGGCAACAAAAAAAGGTGCTTCCTATTTTAAAAAGTTTTCTTCTTTCCCCAGTTAGTCTTCTGCAAAAGTTAACATTATTATTCTTCCTGTTGGACTAGCAGTTACTTTTAATTAGTTCCTATTCAAGGTTAAGTATAATCTTCTGAGACTGAATAGTTATTTCTTTTCTCTTGATTTGTTCACAGTTACTGTGCCATCTTCACATTTAACTCGCAATAATATAATTCCAAGTTATGCTTTCTTGGTGTAAGCAAGTCTTCATTTCTTTGAAGTTTGACCCTGTTTATTTGTTATGATTAGGTGCGGTCACGTCAATCACACACACTAGTAATATTACTGTAAAGTAATCGTTTAGTTCTCAATCCATCTAAGATAGAATTTATGGATTTTGGGATATCTAAGCAAGGAGTTGCTAAAGTTGGGATTGATGAGTTAGTTGTTTCTGGGTGTGGAATTAGAAGGGTTAAGATATATAGATATTTGGGGATTATTCTTGATGAGCTTTTATGTTTCCGTAGTGATTCTGACCAACTCCGTATAAAATTAGCCCAAAATTTAGGATGTTTACATCGATTGAAGTATGTTTTTCCTTTTTCAATTATTAAAATTCTTTATCATTCTTTAATAGAATCATACCTAAGATATTGTCCCATTATTTACCTAAATACATTTCCTAATCATTTTAAACCCCTCCAGACATTGCAAAATAAAGCCGTCGGAATCCTTGGTACTTTCTTTCATCGTCCTGCACGACTTCAAAATCTTTGTGAAACAAAAACTTTATTTTTATTTCTTCATATATTAAATCTGAATCATCTTAGGGATTTGCAATTATCGCTCTGGCATTATGACATTCAGCCTCCGGCGAGTTAGCTTTATGAATCACAAATTCTTGTCACCCCTATTTGCTCACGCCTGCCTTCGTCGGCTCGTTTTGGAGCAATCCCATTGATTAATTGTGAAACAGATAAATTTTCAATAAGATACAAAATCTCTTCTATAGCAAATAGGCTTATATTAAATACTAAATTTAAAAATCTTAATAGCCGATCACTTTTAAAGACTAAATTAGTAGAATATATTACTAACCTTTGATGACGGAGTGATTCTTCTTGATAATTTGTTTCTTAATATTATTTTTAGATTTTGCCATGCTGGGGTAGCCTCCTTTGTCCTTCTTCTATATGTTATGATGTTTGTTGGTTTATCTTCTTTATCTTCATTTTCGGTGTACTTGAACTCATTGTAATAATTATTAGCCTTCCTTTCGAGATTAACTCCCTGTCGGCTCTATTTAATTTGTTGTGGTTGATTATATTTGTACGAAATAAAATCTATCGATCTATAAGTGAGCTCCTAAATACAGGAGGGGAGCAAAGGGACAGTGAATGAATGAAAATACCTTTTCATTGAGATCAAGTCGACTGAAGTCTCCAATGAGTTTTTGTTTGACAATAACTCTGTCAACTGAGAATAAAATTGTATGTCGGTTATGGTCTATTTCGACATCATGCCAGAGACTGTCATCAAGCAGACTTCCAACTTGCAGGGTGGTAGGCACTCCTGACCCTTTAAAACAAAGTGAAAAACTAATTGAAAATGTATAATTGGAAAGAACGAGAAAGTCTTTTTTCATTATAACTTTTCATTTAATTAAACCTCAAATCTAAAAACACTTGCTAGGAATATAAGAAACAGGCAAAATAAGCCTAAGTGGTGAGCCTCAGGAAATAATAGATAGAAGGCAACATTGAGCAAGAGAAATAGAAACAGGAGTTATAAAAAAGACGACTGAAATGTTCAAAAGGGCTCATCAGCTTTGAACAAAGATGCAAGATGCATATAGAACTCGATATA
Organism: Artemia sp. Qi Xiang Cuo; assembly: GCF_049724085.1. Lineage (NCBI taxonomy): Eukaryota > Metazoa > Arthropoda > Branchiopoda > Anostraca > Artemiidae > Artemia > Artemia sp. Qi Xiang Cuo. The sequence continues at coordinate 41,609,215 of NC_142806.1, forward strand.
AAGAGATAGTCCAAGAAAGTTAATTTTCTTAAAAATACTTTAACCAATTTTTTTTCGACAGGTTATTACATTGATTGATTTTACTGACTTAAATCAATTAAGAACTTCTAGGTCTCTTTTCTTTTTTTTATATAGTTTGTTTGACAGGCAGAGTTATTTTAGTATTAAATTGTTTTTAAATAAGAGTCAATATTAAAGAGAATTCTAAACACTTAAAATATTAAAACTAAGCCACAATACTCAGTACAATTCACAAGTATTACGATAGGTTATTACAACGATTAGATTTAATGACCTAAATCCGGGAGGAGCTTCTAAGTCTCTTTTTCTTTTTTTAGATAGTCGGTTTGACAGGCAGACTTATTTTACTATTAAATTGTCTTCAAATGAGCTTCAATATTAAAGAGAATTCTAAACGTTAAAATATTAAAACTAAGACACAATACTCAGTACAATTCACAAGTATTACGATAGGTTATTACAACGATTAGATTTAATGACCTAAATCCGGGAGGAGCTTCTAAGTCTCTTTTTCTTTTTTTAGATAGTCGGTTTGACAGGCAGACTTATTTTACTATTAAATTGTCTTCAAATGAGCTTCAATATTAAAGAGAATTCTAAACGTTAAAATATTAAAACTAAGTCACAGTACTCAATACAATTCACATGTATATAAAAATGTGCTTCGATATTGTAAAAGCAATAACGAAAAGGTATTTCTTTGAAATGCTGTAAATAGTCAATTTTAAAGCAGAATCCCCAAAAGGCACGTACATAGAAATTTATTTACGCAAGAATGGGAGAAGGGAAAGAGGATAAAATACGAAGAAATAAGCAAATTAGACAAAAAATTCGAAAAAATCCATGAAGCTTCAATGGGACAAGTGCCACCACAGCTATCTGTACATGCCTGACTCAGGCAGAGTTTTTGAACGTAGAATTCCTCACAAGAAAACATTAAAACACTAACACAGGTGTTGATTCTGGACAACTTTCTGTCGTTATCTGAGAATAGGAAGATAAATAAAACATTGTGTCTGCCTCCTTATGCACTGTGTTTCTTATTATGATTAGGACAGAAGTCACCAATAGCTTATTGACAATTTCTTATCAATTGTAAATATTTCTTATCAAAACAAAAAAAATGTTTCTTATAATTTTCCGAAATTAAAAAGTTTGAAATCTGAAAAAGTTGATTAGATAGCCGAATTGAGCAAAACAGGAATGTAAGTCATGTTAACTGATTAATTTCAATGAAATAATTAATTCTGCGTCATTGAGTATCTATCTTAAAAAACGGATAGTTAAATTTCCAGATTTTTTTCTGGTAATATTGATGGCGAGACAGTGGATAGCCAATACTATTACAAACCTATCACAGTGCAAAAACGTCGAAGGAAGAAAAAATGGTGATCATTTAACCTTCTTTGACTCCTACATTTCTCCTAAAAACTTTGGGTTTGAACAGGAGGGGAGATTCACTTCTGGCTCCCTTGGCTCTGGAGTTATGTGGGGATTTTATCCCCTCCCCCCTTATCCCGGTTTTTGTATTTTTTTTTTGTCATTCTGAGTAAAATCCATATGTAGAAATATCGATCGAATTCAATTTGAAGCTACAGGGAGTGCTATGGAAATAATAGGGACAAGAGGGGTGCATGGTAGCCCCCTGACCACTTTCAATGTTTTACAAGAGCACTCGCATCTTTCAATTCATATTATAATGAACCCTTCTCTTCTCCAAGTTTCTACAGCCAATTTTTTGGGAAAAAACACGAGAGACACATGGCTTTTTTTCAAGTCAAGAGTTCTACGTTTGTCTTTGGTTTTGGATTAAAGGATGTTGTAACTCACCCAAGTCAATATTTAAAACCAATTTGTTGTTGACAAGTTGCAATGCCAAATAATCATTTTGTGATCCTTGACTATACAGAATGATTCCATCAGCTCTGTTCGTCTTAAATCGAAACCGTATTGAGTCCTTTCGAGATGCTATAGGGGTTTCTGTCAGGTTCCGCTCCACATAAGCTCGGCCGTTGAAGTACAAAGTGTCATTCTCTAGAACAAAAACTCGATAACTATGGCGAAAATGGGGGTGATATATGATACAAATAAATACAGATTAAAATTTAAAGTCTATCCAATTTCAAAATAATTTTCAAATTTTTAACTACCAATACCTATTCTCTGTAAGCAAGAGATCAAGCAGTCTATGGTAGAAAATTGTAAGCAAAAAATGAAATCACTATTTGCAAAAATATTTTCAGTATGAAATATAAGGGCACATTTACATAATTACTACCAGGTGGCTGGGAAGACTCACCTAGCGTCAAACTCGAACTCGCGACCCCGAGACTAAGATGCTCTACCGACTGAGCATGCGGGCTTATTTTGCTGGTTTCACACCTTTGCTCTACTTATGTATTAAAATAAGAGGGCTTTCTCTGTGAAGTTGAAAGATATAGCTAATGATTATTCAAGAGATTAATTTGTGTTTTTTTCTTCAGCGCCCGCCACTCCCCACTTGGTCATTTGTTTTCTCCAGCCGATTTTATGAAGTATCTGCGTTCAGAGTCAAGAAATCTAGAATGAAATTCCTTAAAATTTTGAGTAGGTCAGGGTTCTATATCCCAACTGGGTTTTCTGTGTGGAATTTCGAATCAATCGCTGCATCGGATTCAAATTTCCAAGTTTTTTTACAGGTGAATTCTCTGCTTTAGTCAGAGCAGCTAAAATAGAACATACAAGTGAACAGACTAGCTTTAATCACTGTTGTTAATAATAATTGGTAAACGGTAAATGCATGATATATATATAGATATATAGCCCCGACCTAATATTCTTCATCTAAGTAGAACCTGTTTCTCTGACGCTCAATCCTAATGAAATATACCTAAGTATGATAATATATTTGCAAATAAGGGGGGGGGGGATAAAGTATAGCGGGTCGGCATGCCTAATGCTTAGGTACAATTATTCTGCATATTATGAAGTAAGAATTGTCTTCTAACTTCACACAAACACTTTATCCCCACCCCAACCCTAATTTGCAAATATATAGCCCTAAATATATATTTTCCATCTATTATACATTTCCCATCTATTCTGTCACTTCTATGTCTCTTGTCTCACGGTAAACTGAAAGAAACTAACGAAAAAACCGGTTCTACAATGCGTCAATGGATGAACAACTTGAGTGGTCGGGGCTATTTCATACCAGTAGCAGATAAACTTTAACCTGATGAAGGGATGGAACACAAAAGAGTCACAACTTCTAATCATGACTTCAACAGGACAATGCGTTGGATTAAAAATCAAATTGGGATAATTGAAAATTCACACGTACTCCTAATTCTTGTAAGATTTCCTTTTTCCAGCCCTTCTACTGAAAAAGCATCTTTTTCAGATAAGATTATCTAGGACAAGCTAAATAGGACTTTGTATAATTCACACTAATTACGGGAAAAGGCCTCTGTGTAGTCTTGGAAAACAGTGACAGTAATTTCACTTGTCACGTCAGTACAAAATACATATTGAAAATGGATCTTTTGAGCCCATTTCATTTTTTTAAAGCAACTACGAATTTAGCCTACCTATCTAAAAAACTATGAATCCACTTACGGTAAGGACATCCATATAGTTCAACACGCATCGAAATTCGATCTTGCCAACGCAGAGGACGGATTCGTACATATTGAGCAACTATAGGCGTATCAAAATTATTTCTATGTGGTCTATCGCCATCTCTGTTACCCCGAAAGATCTATAAATAAAACAGAATAAATTTTGCGTTCACCTTAAGACAATTAGCACACAAGAGAACTGATAACAGTGACCTCAATAAAGAATGACAAATCAAAGAGTCATTAACCAAGACATTATACTAAGATGGAGTAACTGATTTATTTCTATAACAGCATTTGCCGGTAAATCAACAACAAGTGTCGACTTTAGGGCATTTCTACCCGATTTTGACTTGGTGAGCGGCTTCTATGCTAATATTTAATTCAATTTTTAGTCCAAGGTGAATGGTAATGCTCAGCCTACCTGCCGAACCACGTAAATAATAAAATGAAAGGTATTTTTTTTAAGTTATTAATTACTCAAATACAAATTTCAGACATGCAAAAAAAAAGCAAAGCAAACACGAAAAGGTCAAAAATTTTGTTCTTCACTAGTATTAAGAATTGACAATTTTCTTTTTGACAAGTATTTTTCTTTGCCTTAGCTTCAAAAGTGGGAAACTAAGGACTTCTAACCAGAGGAAGAAATACACTTTTACCGAAACGATATAAAAACATGCCCATTTTAATTTTTTTAGCATTACCATTTTTATCCAAATGTCAATGTGATATTTTCTGTATACTAATTACTTCCGTTAAAAAGTTGCATCATTTCTTTATGGAAAGTTCATTTCTCCAATTCTCTTTAAAGTAATACTAGACCGTTGTCACAAAAACCAAGATCAGTGTGTAAAACAATAGCCCAAACTGATAAATTTGAATTTTAGCCGGTTTCTAACAATTCCTCTCTGTTAGCAAACATTACCGCATTAGTAAAATGTTTCTTTTACTTCTTTTTCCCAGATGCCTTGAGGTTTTTTCTCCACTTTTTCAGTTAAGCTGTAAGTAGCTAATTGATCTTCCTAAATGAAGTGAAATACCAATTAAAAAAACACAAGATTCCAAATAAGCTACACGGAAAGACAAAAAGGCTTTGGAGTCATCCCAATGAGGAATACCAAAGTCTGACTGAAGTTTCTCTCGTGAAGCAAAAAGTCGCAAACACTATGAAAGAAAAGTCTAGAAATTTTAGATAGGAGGCAATGAGGCCGACATAAATATATTTCATGTTACTATGTCTCACACGACAGCTCTTCTGATAGCTGATGCATATTTGTTTGTCAACACCATTTGACAAGTTTACCGCGCCAAATTCCCAGGTAAATCTGACTCTTAAGCCTATACATGAAGAGAAGAAAGGGTATATCCCGTTGAGAGCCATCCAGAAAAGCAGGTCACATACTTTATCCTTGAAGGTGTGATTAGGATGAATCAAATTGTTTCTGACAAGATGCCTTACGCATCCAACCATATTAACGAGAGGTTTATGTCAGTTCTTGGGAGTAAGCTGTACAATTTTAAAATTTGAGCTGCGAACAAAAACTCCACGAAAAGTATGTGAGCTCTGGATTTTCTCAAACTAAGTTTAACAACAAACTACAGGTTTAACAACAACAAACTAATACGAACTGTTATAAAAGCTGAGAAAAAAAAATTCAAAACAAGCTTCGAGGGAATTCTAGTTCTTTCAGAACTTGGGTAAATTTTGTTTGTCATAACACAGACTCAAACATGGCCAATCGCATTCGATACTTCATGACCAGGTTTCAGTTTTGAGGGGTTATCAGCTTACAAGTCCAAACCACCACTTTATATCACACCTAATGGTGTAGCTCGCAGCAATTTGATTATATGAAGCGGCACTTAGGCTTGAATCAGCGGTTTTAAGTCTCAGGCGGCAAAGTTCTGAGAATATGGGATTATCAAATTGGTACAGTGCTACAATAAATGTATGATTTAAAAGGAGACTACGTTGTAAACTAGTTTCACAACTAAACGTCTTTTACCTTCATGTTTTTAATCCGTTTCCTTGTTAGTTTATGCTTAGGACAAAATTTTTAAGTCGTTATAGCTACTTGCATTTAAAAGTAATGTTACTTGCGTTAAATTTACGCGAAAAATTTGAATTAATGCTAAGTATACGATTTTCAAGTCGGCATGGCTACTTCCATTGTTTGTGATCCTACGGCATTTCCCAAGCTTCTATACTTAAGAGATTTGTAATATCTTTACATTTCTTTACCTTACTTTCTTTTTTTTTTTTAAAATTAACAGCGATTACTGAACTTTGTAAAGTAGTCTATGAACGCTTGGGCTTTTACTTTTTTCTTCAATATAAACGAGCTCAATTCTTTGTTGGGGGGCATTGAGTAAATAAATCCATTCATTCATCCAAAACAACAATACAGCCTGAAGGGAAGGGGGATCCAAACACATAATATTCTACTGGACTGTAGGCTTTGACACAATGGATAGTTGGATAGTGGCACAATTGACATGCAAAATCCAACGTGAGTGCATGCAGCAAAAAGAGACACACACCTAAAACAAGGATTAATATAAGAGCATGCTACATTTCGCGGAACTAAAGTGCTATTGGATATCAGAAAAAACGGTCAGACAATCATGCTACCTTAATTTCACCATCATTATCACGTAGTGGCCTAAGCAGGTGTATATCTTCTCCAAAATCAAGTGAGTAGTGAGTGACAAAGCTTCTGCTGCGTGGCAAACCATAAGTCTCAACATAATTTATCGAATAGAGCATATCAAAACGCATGTCTAAGGCTTGATATACGTTGTGATTAGAAGCTACCCAAGCTAGAGTACCTAAAGCAAAACATAAAGAGTAACTTCCTGCTTTCCAGACACTAATATTTTTCAGAATGGAGATTTTTATATCACCTATCTCCACAAAGATACCAAATTATCCAAAGTTGTCAGAACAACTTGTTGGCAACTAGAGAACTCATTCCTTGTTGAAAACAAGCACAAACACAAACTATGCTCTCTATAATTGCATGGCTGTAAGATACCTTAGACATTCCCAGCTGAAACCAAGTATTTAGCAACAGCAGCTTGTAAGTTAAAAGGTCATATGGGAAAACAATGGTAAATATTGTGTTATGAACGTGAATAAAATTAAAAGGAGACACCTAGGAGTAAGCAGACATAAGCATTCGTAAAACATGGCTGATAACCCTGCATGATGCAAATACCACTTTTTTGCAGAGGATTAGTCTTGAATCCGTACGGCCGCACGTCATACCTAAGTAGTGAGGCCGAAGGAGAAGGAGTTTCAAAAATTTGCTCCCCACCCCCACCCAAAATAGCCAATGCCAATCTAAAGAAATATTATTTATTCCAACGCCCGCAAATAAAACCCAAAAACGTCCACTTTTTCTTCTTTTTAAAATTATCATTGTTCCCAGGTCGAGCCTTCAGGACTCTCTTACACAAAAGTGTTTTTTTTTTCCGTTTGAAGTTTTGCTGCCATGACATTGTTCAATCTTGCCTTTGTTTTTGAGGATACCTACTCAATCCGTCGTAACAATTTACCGATCCAATTTTGTGAAAAACAATTTTAAATTTCAACATATTTTTATCTAGGATAGTACTAGCTATTTCCATCAGCAGCGATAAGGTACAACCCAAGCCACAGATATAATCAGAAGTATGGAAAGCCCTATTTTAGACTATTAGAACGGCGGATAGTCCAACTCTAGGTAGCTCAAACTGTAAGTGGGGAAGAGACACTAATGTAAAAGAGACCTTATTCTGTCTCAATTTGCTTCCAGGTACCAAAAAGAGGAAAAAAGTAATATTGGTAAACTCCAAAACATAATTCAGACCAATTTTTATAATTTTGGAGCTTTGCCATTTTTTTTGCATTCAAAAAGAGCAATATGACAGGTATTTGAACATGAAATATCTAAAGAGAAGGAAGGTACACTAATTTAAAGCCGGTTAAATCAAGCAAACACTAAAAGCAAAAGAAAATATATGGTAGTTTTTATTAAAATCCGAATTCTTGCATATGAACAACCAAAATAGAGATCGTTAAGCTATTGCTGAACAAATATATGCTTTAAAGAAACTAATATATTAGCAACAATCCACCCACTCGACTTATGTTATAAACCCTCGAAATTGTGCTGTATATTAAGACGAAATGACAATAGCACCCTTTTACTCAAACTAGATCAAAATTGAAGGTCCAAAGAGCAGTATATGTTCTTTTCAAAATTTGTCAAGATAAAAAGAAAAAGGGACAACGAGAGAGAAAATATTTTTTTAGAATCATTAGAACGACAATCTCTCTAAATCAAGAAAGATGGATCTATAAAACAGGAGAAAAAAACACAAACTTAAATCAGCACTTAAACGACAAAAGGCTAAACAAAGGGTAGTCAGAAAAGAGATTTATGTGATTATAAATAAGCAAAGAGAAAACTAAAATCGCCAAAAATTTCTAACAAAGAGACTTTTCAGATCTGAATAGGTATTTTAGAAATAGATTTATGGATTATAATAGTCGTCCTGCGCCTAAAATTCAAGGTAATTTCAATTTAATCCTCTGCATTTAAAGGGGTTTTATTTGAACAAATACAATGAGTTAACCTTTTTCCGTGGAAGAATCTATTTATGATGTAGAAAGTGCTCAACTTGGAGCTTTCTTTATTGTGCCAAACTATCAAACAACCGTATCATCTGGCTTGGAACTGGTAAATAATGGCCAATTAATCATCCTATATAGGGCGTTGCAAGTGAATAATTTAAAAAAGAAGCCTTGTCAGAATTTTGTCTGTCAATTTGGTATTCATGAGCCTAAGAGGAAGGAAGAGAGTGACTTTAAGGGTAAAAATCACTCTTTCCAAGCACTGTAGAATGGCATGCACAATTTTATAATTTATAATAGAAATTCCTGCACAGAAAAGCTTTTGCTACATAAGAGTCTTTCTGGGGGAGGGAGGAGGCTCGTATCACAAGTTGTAAACATTCAAATCTTGAATAAAACTAGAATTCAAATTGGTAAAGACTCGCTTTGCAAACAAAAAGCGTGATAAGTGCGAATTAGGTAAACTATCGCTGGGGGAAAAAATTGTTGATTGTTGAGCATTCTATCCAGTCCTTCAACCTTTAAGAAGACAAGCGGGCAGCTTTGAAATTTAAGTCACTTCTTATATAAAATGTATATAATACAAAATAAGTAGGTTTTGCTTAAAAAAGGTGTTTGGAAGTTTCTCAAATTTATTAAAGCGCTCAAAAACTTTAATTTCCGCCATTAACTACATATGAATTTTTTTTTTATATAGAAGTACATCTTTGATAAAAAGGATATTTCAGACAAGAGTAGTTATTTATAGGGACACAACTTGTATTTTGAAGCCCTTGCCCTTGAGGTGCCTTAAGCCTATCATTAATATATATATATATATATATATATATATATATATATATATATATATATATATATATATATATATATATATATATATATATATATATATATATATATATATATTAATTATTCAAGTCATATTTTCTAAGATATCGACTTTGATGGACACTTTTTATAGAGTTATAAGCTATATTTCTTAGCTTCGAAACTTGAAAAAACCTGATTCATATCAGCTGACAACCAATATATAAATTACAACCAGCAGTTAAATTTAGTAACCCAAGCGTGGAGGGTTGGCAAGAAGTAAAATGTTCTTTTTGTGTAAAAGGAAACAAAGGTTTTTTTCCTTCCCTATAAGAGAAATTCAAAAGGGCCGGAGACCCCTTCTTAACCGACATGACCTTCTTAATCACCAAGCAATGTTTGAGTCTTATCAAGGGCTACTCTACAGTTCAAAGAAGCTTATTATGCTAGTTGGCATAGTGCTTCCAAAAGAAGGTTGTTAGTACCACCACCATTAACAGTAAATACCTTGGGTCCACCATGCATATCCTTGTAGTCAGAAAAATCTAAACCACTCGACCCATAAGAAAGAGCATATTCTCTGACGAATTCTGACGGTGCTTTTCTGCCCCTTGTAGATATACCGACAATTTGCATTATGGAAGATAGTTCTATGACTAGATGTTGGTTTATGTCGGAATTTTTCGCTGACCAAGCACCAGCTATTCAAAAAAAAGGAGTATTGATTTATACAACAACACAGAAAAGGACAGACTAGTAATTTTAAAAATTCAAATGACGCATGAAGGTACACACAGATCCTACTCAGAACAAGGAAACTAGGTATCTTTGTCCAGTAATTAAAGTCACGTTGAGCGCAGTGATTCAATAAGAAACAAGATTAATAAAAAAATTTAGCATACTATAAGCAGGCTACTATCATAAATACTTCTAATGAAACTGTTGTTTCCCCTTTTTTTCATAAGTTTCCTGGGGGACTTTTAAACGGGAACAAATCGTGTGAGACTAGCATGTCCACCCTGACTAAAAATACAAGCCTAAAAAATAATTTTTTGAGCAATTACTGTTTCTAGTTGCTGGCTAGATGGAGAATGAATCCTTTGAACAAAGATGAATCGAAAGTAAGACATCCAGTTGCAGAATCGACAGCAATATTTGATACTTTTCAATAAAACTTCGAGAGGCTTATGTAATGTGAAGTTATTTTGGTAACTGCCTTCATTCAAGCTGAGTGGATTTAAGGGATTTAAATGGATTTACGGTAAAAAAAAATGGTGGTTGTTAATTATTCAGAAAACACACACAAATTGTGATCTGTAGATCTGGAAAAACCTTTTTCATAGCTACAAGACTTATTTTTTTTTACAGAATGTATTGGACTTATAATTTGGGCTATATATTTGTACACAAGGGGGGGGGGGTTGGTAAAGTGTTTGGACAACGTGAAGTTAGAGAACAATTCTTACTTCACAATATGCAGTATAATTGTAGCTAACTCATTTAGCACGCAGAACCGCTATACTTTACCCCCACCCCCCCAATGTGCAAATATATAGCGCAAATTATATAAGTCCAATGCATTCTGTCACCTGTCACTTGTCTTTCTTGCATGAAACCGGTTTTCTCAGATCTTACATTCAGATCAAAATTCTTGTGTGTTCTGAACTAGCTCACATGACCGATAATAAAGCATGATTTTCATCTCCTCAGAAAAATTTTATGGGAACTACAAAGACACCTTCTGTAGAATTTCATGCTAAAACATAATCTATACTGAATAAACTAGGTGTTCTTTCAGGAACAATCTATTTCTTCGATAGTAGATTCATACAATACTCATCATCAATCTCCATAATACAATTCAGATTACTTAGCAATTCAACAACAGAGATGTTCAAAAAGCTAGTTGAGTCTATCATTGATTCCCTTTTTGCACAAACAGCCACAACATATGAATTATCAACTAATGTTTCTTCAAAAACAAAATCTTCAGTCTTTTGTCCATCAACATTAACTTTTGTTGACAAAATCGATTTCTCTCTTGACAAATTAAATTCACTCAGCTCAAAGCTAATTCTCTGAAGGTCGAAACCGATTCCAATTCCAATGGCTTTCACATAGCTTTCTTTCAGAGCCCAAAGCCTATAAAATGTGGCTAACTGAGGATCATAACCAGGCAAAATATTATCATAAATTTCAGCTGAACGAATTAGCCCCCATTCATTTTGGGAGAACTGTCTATTCATGAGTCGAAAAAATTCCTCTTTTCTCTGCATTCGCCTTTGTTCAAATTCCATTATGTCTATTCCAACTCGCCCGTTCCTAGTGCCAATAAATGCAACATAATCACCCTAGAAGGAAAAAACAAATGAAACGTTTTTTTTTTCTAATCAAACACAAGAAAAGGATATACTTTTAAGGTTACTAAGCCCAAACACAGCTCAGAAAATTGAACAGAGTTGGCAAAGTCAAACAAAATATAACTGTCCGAATCGAATTAGAGGCTCCACCAGGTCTTACAAGAACTGAGCTAGGTAATTGGCCTATTTACAGACTGAGACTTGGTTTTCTTCAAATTAAAGCGGAGAAGATAAACCAGATAATTTTAATCTTAATGCCTTTATTTCAGTGTGGTTATTATATAGTATTTTGTCTATAATTATTATAGGCTTAATTTGGCTGTTCTAGACGGAGAGAGAAAACAAATACATTAAGTTGTACTTGGAGTAAAGATCAGGCTTTCTACGGTTTTTCTAGAGCAACATACAATTTCAACATGCAAAAATACTTCTTTTTGCTTTTTAAACCAAAAAATAACTGTTCACTTTTTTAAAAGCCCTCCTCCTTTTTTTTCTTGCATGCTTTCATTGTAATGTAAATCATTAAAAGTGTGGATATACGCAATTTCTCTGACCCTATTATAAGTATGAAAAATTACCACGAGTAGTTTCTAAGCTAAAAAGAATAGAGATGACAGTATTTGCTTCGGCCAAATATTAATAAATGATCATGTACGCGTTGACACGTTTTTAACTCACCCTTAAAATTTTCCTATTTGAATTTCCTATTACCTTTCTTTCTAAGTTTGCTCTTTCTAAATTTCCTATTATCTTTCTTTCTAAGTTTGGCCTTTCTAAATTTCCTATTATCTTTCTTTCTAAAAGCCAGTCTGCATTTGGCAGATTCTGCAAATCTGCATCGCCAATCTGCAAATTTTATTTGAATGGAGACTTCTTTTCCGGATCCGTATTGGCAGTTTGCAGATACTGCAAACTTCGACGTTGCTTTTTCTGCAAGATGGCAGAATGGCAGAACCTGCCAATTGGAGACTGGCTTTAAGTCAAACACGTGATCACGTGTTTGACAAGTCTACATGATCAAAAAATGCAATCTAAATAGATACTGCTACAGAGATATAGGTTTTAAATGATAAGAAAAATTTTTCTTCAGGAGCTTTGTGTCACCAAAGAACAATCAAAGGCGAGACTTTTTAAATTTTTCCTCGAGTTTTCAAACTCACCTATGAGAGGCCCCTTTCCCTTGATCTTTCTTTTTATTAGAGGCTAAAGCACAACTGACGATTTGCCGCTAGTCCTGATAATATACCTCAGTTTTCATTTGGATATATTTTTGTCCCTTCTCTTGAACACTTCGAGAAGGGTTTTCCAGGATTATCTCAACTGGGAGGCAATTCCACGTGGCGATGGATCGCTGGACGAAACTCGTTTTCAAGTATGGACCTTTAAACCATTCATTCAACGTGCATCTTCTACTGCAACCCGTGCGTGCAAACGATTTTTTTCTTTTTTTGGAGGGGGGGGAGACAGAGTCCTCAAAATAATGAAAAAGATTTTATACAAAACTTTAGCAATTCTCACGTAAAAGGAGCAGGGATCACTTCAGGTTTCTTTTTGAGATATTTGTGGTATATTCTCTAGAATTCTTCCGAGAGAACGGTTTCCCTGGATTTCCTCTATTGGGAGGCTATTGCATGTGGTGACGGATCATCGGGTGAAACTTTTTTTCAAGTATTCACAATGAAACCACTCATCGCACGAGCCTCTTATATACAATTATTTTTTATGCATAATAATTTTTTTTTTTTCGGGCGGGGGGGGGATCCTTCAAAACACGGAAAAAGAATTTATACAGAACTCTAACAATTCAGACATTTAGGGAGGGCAGGGGCCCCCTCCCCGTTTTTGCATACCAATGGTAAATAGTGACATATATGAGACTTGTACGCTATCAATTATGCTGGTAAAAAAGCATAAGCAGAGTATTTCCACACAGAATTCTAGGAAGTTGAAAGGGGGGGGGGCAGATTTCCAGCCTTTATTGAAGTAGGTTCAAGAAGATGTTTCGACGATAGATACAACAAGGAGAAAAGGGCACTTTAGAAGAAAAGTCAAAACGTGAAGATTACTATACACTTGAAAATGCTAAAAAAAAAATAAAAAATTCTAAACTTATCTTTTAAAACAAAAACTAAAGACGTAGTTTGTGCTACTACTAATTTTACTTTCCGGTGAGAGAGCTAAAGCCGAAGTGGAAGTCGATTAAGCAGAATAGTATGGGTTATGAAACCCCCTAGTTACAAAGTATTATTCCAAAGTAATTTAAAACATCTCACAGAATTTAATGAAATCAAGCCGAAGTTTGTTGCCAAACGACAAGAAATTGTTTAAAACACTATATTTGCCGCAAAAACAAGATGAGCTTGGTTGAGTATCAATTTCCAGTTTAAAAAAACGTTTCCAAAACTTAAAGGAGGGAGCACCGAGTCAGACTAACTATGAAAAATCATACGGCTTTCCCATCATATGAGAATAAATATTCAAAGGAATAAAGATTTTTCTCAACTAAGGCAGTAAGAGGTGAACTAATATATACGAATATTTCGGCCATATAAACAACAGTCGTCTTCATAAAAAAGAAACCATAAATAGGTATTTAAAATTAGGATTTTTAATAGTCAGTTTATTTTTTGGTCTATATATTAATTTTTACTCTTTTTCTGAGGATGGCTATTTATTATACGGCCGAGATATTCGTAAAAATCAGTGCCTTTTTCTATATTAGTTAAAAAAAAATTTCCAATCAAATAGTAACTATGAAAATAAATTTCATGATCATATTCATCTATTATTTTTAAGTTAGTTATTGTTGTGTGAAGCACATTACTCAAGCAAATCATTAAAACAAAGTAATGCTAATTTTAGACAACATGTAATATATTTAGGCAAAATGCAGTGGAATATGCAGAAAAAAAGAAAATAAGTTTAAAAAATAGTACCTGGTGAGAAACATTGAAGTCTAAATCTTTCAAATTTAGAGGCTTGCCATTTTGAATATATGGTCGTCCTTTATCATCTCTTTTGATCACCAAGTCTTCATTACTGATGTTCAAAGCACTGGTAGCATATTTTCGTATCATTAACCTCCCAATAAGGCAGGAAACAGCATCATTCTTGTTTGTAAATTTTCCAATTCTAGACTTATCGTCCTCAGCTATACGAGCAATGCACTTACATAACAGTTCTTTATCCAAGTGTATATTTTTTATGTTACATATCCATTTAAAACAAGATTTCTCCATGGTTTTACAATTCAGAAATCTGTATCATTGACCACTTAAAATTTCAGGCAACACAATTACATTTAATCTGCTCACAATAATCTTTTACAGAACTTGGAAAAATAGTTTGGTGGTCAGCAATTGCCTAAACGAAATTTAGTCACAGGGGTGGTAAAAAAAAATTAAGTTATTAACGCAGGTAACAGAACTTAGTATATTATCTTAGGACTTCAACAGTGTTCATTTCAACAGTCACAAATATTAGAACAATTAAAATTTCAAACTCTACTGTAAATATTACAAAATAAAGAGGATGCACAATCAAAAATAGAAAATGAGGTTCATTTATTACTGCAATATCATCATGTATTACTTTTAGGAAAAACTAAATTAAACTGTCTTTGTTGTCTGGGCTACAAAAAGTGTTTGAGCGAACTTTGATCGACTATATTAAAAGAGTGAAAAAAGATAACACTTCAATTTTGCTTCTTCGCGATCCATTAAATGCAGCATTTGCCAACTCCTTGAAACCTTAAAAGTGGTATGCCCCAAGAAGAATTTACTTCAAGAAAACAATAGCATGTTTCTTAAAGAAAGCCTCAAAATACAGTGCTTCAACTTATATTCCCAACGTCCTGAAACCTAATCAGTGCTTTTACTCGAAAAAGAAGATTGTACACAAACCAACGCTTTGCTACTTGTCCCTCAGCCTAAAACCTAACTCAATCTCTGCTGTTATTTCTAAGAATACGCCATTTAAAAGCCAGCTAACACTACGCTATTTTGCCCCAAACAATGCCGATTATTAGTTCTTGATGTATCAGAGGCACCGCTATAGCATTGCCTATAGTAAAAGGCATAGCTTCCATGCATCATTTATGGCTTTATTTGTTGTTGTTTTTCATGGTAAGAACAGTTTGATTCTATGTCTATTACCAATTGATCACAACAAGAACATATTACTGATAATTTTGAAAGAACATCATTTTGTTGCGTTATTATATACAATCTTTGGGTTTTCACTTGCATAAAGACAATTTTTTCTATCCACATATATATCAGATGCTTATACAAAAATACACCCATTTCCCCGTATATACAACCCCTCGATCCTGAAGATGAACATACTACATGCTTTTTATAACAATTTACTATTCATAATAGAGATGCAAAATACATCTCAGAAAACAACAACGTGTAGGTTATACCAAACAACAAAACTTGCAAGCCCTTAATCGTCAAATACTACCTCTGCCAAGCAGCCAAGATTATCACTTTCAAGTCTCACATTTTTTTTCAGTGTTTACGTTAACACATTAGTTGACAACTTCAAAATTGCTTAAATGTCAAATTTCTTTAAGAATTCTATGTAAAAAAAAAAAAAAAAAAACAAAAAAAAACCTGAGCTAGGTGACACTTTTATCAGCTCATTAATAGCTATTATTCCGTTGTTGCTGCTTAAAACGAGATTTACTCTCTATTAATAGGCAATTAGACCATCTAAACCTTCGCCCCCTGAAGATGAACATACTCAATAATTCTTCCTTACAAGTCACTTTACATGATAGAGGTGAAAATAAATTTTTCCCATCCTCATATGCATATCAGATACTAATAATAAGTACACGAATAAGGTAAAGTTGCAAGATCCTCATTGCCAAAGATCATCATGCTCCAAATCCCCATTACAACTTTTAACTATATAGCTTGTTTCACACTTTTGCTGCGAATTCTTTTTTTTCCAATATGAATGCTACCGTGAATGTCCTAAATTGGTCAATATCGACATTCACCGGTGAATGTAGACATTCACCAGTGAATGTCCAAAATATCCTTTCTTTCTCCTTGGATTTAGTCAGCGTTGCCAGTCAACTTTTTCAGCTTAATGCAAGGTTTGATAGTGACAGGTTACAACAGATTGGGTTAGGTTTTTAACCCATTTCTGAGATTTATAACCTAGTTTAACCACACCCAACCTAACCTAACCTGAACTTCTACCATCAAAGCTTGCATAAGACTGAAAAAGCTAATTCGCAAAGCCAATGGAATCATAGCAGAATCCAACCTGAGTTATCAAACACCTTTGGTACTCAGTTTTATAGATCATGAGCAAGCGTTCGATTCTGTTGATAGAAGAGCTTTAGCAAAGGTCTTATCCTTGTATGGTATACAAGGCAAATACACTAAAGTGATGAATGCTATGTACGAGAATAACACAGCTGCGGTTAAGGTAGAAAATGAGGTTAGCAGCTGGTTTTGTATTAAATCAGGAGTTAAGCAGGGTTGTGTTCTATCCTCCTTTATATAGATCATTTTGATGGATTTTGTCTTAAGGAGCATAGGAAAGGCAATGGAAAAACACGGAATCAAATGGGAAGGAAATACTTTCTTGGACTTGGATTATGCTGACGACTTAAGCATCCTAGATGAAAGTGTGAGCAAAATGAATGAAGTTTTACAGGTTTTGCGAGTTCAGGGTGCTAGAATAGGTTTGAAAATTAATGTTAAGAAGGCTGAGGCTAGGAATAAGTTAAGATGAAAAGGTGACGTTGGATAACGAAAGATTGATCAGGAGGACACCTTCACTAACCTTGGTAGTATTAATAGTAAATACGGTGGGATCAGTGAAGACGTAAAAAGTAGAATATCCAAGGCTCAGGGTGTTTTTTCACAGCTGAAAAAAGTTTGGAAGAATAGGAAAATAAGTCTGCAAACCAAGATTAGAATATTGGAAGAGTGGTCAAATATGACTCTGAAGCATGGGCGCGCCGAAAAGCGGATGAAGATTTGCTACATGTGTTTCAGAGAAATTGCCTACGGATTGTTCTGGCTACCCGGCTGACTGACTGTGCTTCAAACAGTAGGCTGTACAAAAAGTGTGGTTCATTCCCGCTTTCTAGGGCTATAATAAGAGAAAGATTGAGATAGCTAGGGCACGTTCTGCGGATGAAGGATGACAGATTGCCGAAGATTGTCTTTTTCGGCCATCCGTCTAGGGCTTAACGGAAAGCAGATCGTCTACGGTTGGGGTGGGCGGATGTCATAAAAAACATTTAAGGGAAATGGGAACTTCCTGATAGGGTGTAAAGAGGAAGGGTTAGAATAGATTGGGATGGAGGAAGAACGTGCGTAGCTGTGATGGCCTCAGGTGGCTTGGTGCTGCAGTGAGTTGTTAGTAGTAGTAGAAGAGAAAAGTAATTTGGGATATTCACCGGTGAATGTCGACATTAACCAGATTTCAGACATTCATACTAACATGAACATTAACACAAAAGTTGCATGCTCAACAAGTATTAAAATTTATCATTTAGCGTTGAAACAGAACTTCCTGTCTCTTGGTTAAAAAATTCATTTTCTTGCATGAGAAGTTCTCATTGAGAACAACTATTTTTAAATCACAGGGGTAAGGAATAAGCTCCAGTTTGTTAAGCAGTGAGATAATTTTTTTTTTAATTTCGACATCCATACTTGGTACCGTCTGTGCGTCTGAACCTCAAGCATGGACATAGAAGGATAAACTCAACAAAATTTCAGATAACAAAAGTAGGTATTTAACTAATATATTCACTTTGCACCACCTGAACACTTATCCTCTATTTATCTCGAACATAATTTCAACGTATTATCTATGCAACGAGATAGCCTACTATTAAGCAATCCGTAACTATTGAGAAACAGAAATACCGTAGAATATGCACTCTTTAAATATACACAAATCAAGGGTAAACTAACTTACACTGGGGGCTATCGCCCCACCCCTGAACATAATATTGGTCAGGCAACAAGCATTTCACTTGCACCTGTTTCCATGTATGATACAGAACCTTTTTTTTTTATCTTGCTCGCTCTTAAATATGTCGGAAACAGGGTGTGCTAACTAGTAAAAGATGACACCCACACAAAACCTGAAATGAACACAGTACAAGCGCCATTGGTACTTAATTGCTCCTCCTTTGTCTCTAAATTTGTGTCTCTTTTTAGAATGCGCCTCTGCAATACAGTTGTCAGCTCCTTATATTCTCAAAATAGTGTATCTCATGAAAGGATTTTGTATAAAAAAAATAGAGGTCATATAATATGATCATCTACAACAATTATAGCGATCGCGGCGGTAGCTGCAGCCAAGTAAAGGACAAACCATGGCCCATAGTAACAAAAAATTCAAAAATGCGTTTTATGGGAAAAAAATTGGGAAGTAAGAAAAGATTGCCAATTCTGGCTAATTCAGGAATGGTAACTATTATCTGGATTAGTCTTAATAGTAAAATGTTATTTTGAAAACAAATTTAACCGAATTCCAAAAAGTAGCCTAAAACCTCTAAAATTAGCACCGGATTAAGACAAAAAGTACATCATTAGAATCAACCGGGCCGAAAACCAGTCTCCTGGCTATTGTAACAAGGAAAATCACTTTTTCACCTAGGTAGCGCTGCTGTGTCTTCTTTTTTTTCCTTTCTTTCCTCCGCTGCTAGTGGGGCATTGGAACATCAAAGAGAGCTATTTGAGGGCTCATGTTAAAGGTAATTGCTACGTCTACGAGCTTTCGTAATTGGCAAAACACAGTAATTAAAATAAAATCATTTTTTGCCAAGAAATCTACATCTTTGTACAGAAGATGATAAATGACGTCACAATCCTAGATTACAACCATAAATGACGTTACAGCAAAACTATATGATAAAGAATATTGCAACTGGTGTTCATTCTTTACAATATTCACTTAAAAACAACCGAAAGCTTTTTCCAGTATGATATATAACCATGGCTGGTAAAAATAACATTATATGTATATAGCCCCCCATTCCTGAACATGATCATAGTCTAATAATCGATTATTGCTTAAATTCTTCCAATTCTTTCGATCAAATAAAAAGTTAATTAATCTTACCTTTAATAGCGCCAGGGGCAATTATTCCCTGTATCCGACAAAGAAAAGGAGCCAACCCCTCATTGCTTAAGATGACCACGGTATAGCAACCGATTACAACTTAAAACTCCCTTCATAATTTGATGTTGTCAACCCATCATTCTTTTTTTCGAAGTGGGTATTTTTCGCCTGTGAAATCTGAGGTTATATACTTGGATCACCTCATCAATGAACATTGCTTAGCGTAAAAAAAAAAACTATCTTTATTCAAAAATTTATATCCTTGCTGTAGGCCAACATTCGAACATCACCACCGAGAAACAAGCAAGGTGTAAGCTTCAATTTGTTCAGCAGTGAGAGAACTTTTAGAGTTTAAAAGCATATCAAACAGTTCGTGGCAACAAACTGTAAGTAAGAAGCGACTCGGCCTTACAGTAGCCAAAACTCCAAAAAACGGAATTTTGATAAAAATTGATGCATCATAAGAATTGAATTTTTATGCTGATTCCAAATATATACAATTATTAAGTTTAGTGTTACCCATTTATAGCTACGGAATTAAGATAATTTGCCCAATTTTCAAAAAGGGGAGAAATACTCAAAAGCCCAGCAAAACTTAATGAAAATAAAACCATCAGATTCAGCATTAGAGAAGCCTACTGTGGAAGTTTCTATCTCCAAAAAGGTATAATTTTATAGTTTTTCCCAGAACAAAGATCACGGATGCCTGCTTATTTGCCCCCCCCCCATAGTATTGAACCAATAGTTCAAGAAGATCGAGAGAGAGCTCGTTCGAACGGAAATCAGAAGTTCTAGTACCCTTTTCAAGTGACCAAAAATATTGGATGTCAACTAGCCCCTCTCCAACGCCCCTTTTCACTAGGGACATCCAATCAAAATTGTGATATACATTTGATTCAACTGTTGAACGTTCTATAACTATGCCTGTGGGAATGACAAGACCCCCCACAACCTTGGGTGAATGGCTGTTAGTTACGCAGTTTGCCCATATAGTATTTGTTACTGAGAAATACACGAAAATTTTTCTGCGAGGGAGATTTTCCACGGGGAGGACTATTGATCAGCGTCGAAAGTAACTTATCCAATATGGTTCGAAAGATGATTTTATTACCAGCTTTCCAATATCACTGCCAAAAAAAAGGAACAAAGGGTAAGCTACAACTTCTTTAGCAATGAGAGAACTATCAAAGCATAAAAGGTGCATGTGATTCCATTCCTTTGCCTCACTCTCAAAGGCACAAAGTGTAATGAAAACATCAACCCCAAATCCATCAACCCCAAATCATGAGCAGAAATGGCCAGTAACACTAGATGGCAGTACTTTTGGGCCCATGGGGAATTGTTTCTTCTTTGGTTCTCTGAATTCGTCTAGGACCAGGAAGCTGTTCACACTTAAGCACTTTTAGATGTAAGTCGAACTTTAGTTTGGTGTCTCCCTGGCCGAATCGAGCTTTCCACTCAAAAGCAGAAACATTGCTTGAAGAAATAAAAGTTTGACGGAACAATTTTCCGACACAGACAAAGAAAACCATTTCAGCTGACACACTGTAAACTCTGGCTCAAGGACAAGCAAATCATTCTTTTAGTTTAATTGAAGAACTATAAAGAGCTTCCGAAATTGCAAGGTCGAATTCATCAATCCAATCAATGGTCCAGTCTGAGGTTGAAAACCTCCCCGCTTACTTGTAATCAAGCGGTTATAACAATCTAGTTATAACCAATACAGTATTTGGTCATAAAATAGCCCATAAGTTAACATGGTATTCACGTGATGGTAAGACAGCTAAGCTTATTGATTATGTTACTGTAAACCGACGACTGGCAGGATCAATACAAGATACTAGGGTAAATAAGGAGTGCTGTTACTGATGTTAAAAGTAAAGATCAGCATCTAGTAGTATCTAGGGTTAATTTAAAGCTGAAATTTCGCAAAGGTAACTACCTCCCGGGAAGTTATGATGTTGGTAGACTCCAGGATGAGAATTTTAGAGAAATTTTCCAGGAACAGTTGAATATTAAACTAGAGAGTTTCAAATTCGAATGATTTTAGGAAAACAATTTATGGCGTTGCTGATGGTGTCTTAGGAAGGAAAATTAGGAATGCAGCTAGGAATATTAGTGAAAAAGCTTTATGTTTAATAGAGAGGAGAAGCGGCTTGTACAATAATTATCTGAGTGATAGATCATATGAAAACAAAAGGAATTTAAAGAAAGTGGAGAAAGCATTTAAATATGAACTAAGAAAGTGTGAAGTGGAAGCCATGAATAAAATTGCCTCGCAGTAAAATATTGTACTGGTATGTTAATAACTTGAAAGTCCAGATGAACAAATCCTACGGACTGGTCTCAGTTAAAGATAGGATCGGGACCACAATTAGTGATAGGGAAAGAGTTAAAGAGAGATGGGCAGAGCATTTTGAGAATGTGCTAAATTAAGAGAGAGAGAGAGAGAGAGAGAGAGAGAGAGAGAGAGAGAGAGAGAGAGAGAGAGAGAGAGAGAGAGAGAGAGAGAGAGAGAGAGAGAGAGAGAGAGAGAGAGAGAGAGAGAGAGAGAGAGAGAGAGAGAGAGAGAGAGAGAGAGAGAGAGAGAGAGAGAGAGAGAGAGAGAGAGAGAGAGAGAGAGAGAGAGAGGAGAGAGAGAGTTAAGGAAAAGATATAGAGGAAAATGAAAAATTTGAGAGTGAAAACAATTTGAGAATGTGCTAAACCAAGAGAATTCCAAAGATAAACTGAAAGAATCGAATTGAGATGAAATCTACAAAAAAAAATAGACTATGTTTCACTTCCAGCAGATTCTGGTACCATTTCTAAAATTAGCAACAGATCTAGGTAAAGATATGTTTCAACGGTTCTTGGTGCAAACAACGGCTGCGAGCTAAATTTCATTTCCTGTCCTGCTGTTCAAGAAAATTAACACAAATATTACAAATTGTAAAGCAAATAAAAAGGAAAATAATAAATCGAAAAAGTTTCATTTAAATTATTAAATGCATGATTACTTATAAAACTTCATATACTTCAGGCAGTTTCTAGGATTCTTCAAAAAAAGGAAAAAAAAACTAAATTTTGCAACTGTAAAAAAACAACAACATAGCTTTGTTTTCAGGACCATTGACAATTTGATTTTTATGACTTAATTAATAACTAATCTTTTTACCCTGTAGTGCAAAAATTTAACCAACTTGAAACCAAAGTAACCAAACAATGTGGGATTTCTTTTGTGCAAGGACAATTTTTCACATATGGCTCAACTTGTTTCAATGAATTCGTAAGCGTCAGCGAGGCAGCGTTCAGTCGGGTTTTTGAACATAAGGATAGGATTATACTACAAGGTTTAAAATTCGCCATGACACTTTCCAAAGAAAATACGTTTTATATGAATTGTAGATTACTTACTTTCAGTTTTAGCTTGTTCTGGTTCTCTTCCAGGCAATGAAGATGTGGCGGTAAATCTAGCATTATGTACAAGTGGTTCATTGCAATTATGTAGAGTAACTGAAAAAAAGAAGCCAGTTATATTACATGGAACAAGGGCAGGGAAAGATACCGTCAAAGGGAAATTGCCAGTTCTACTGGCCTAACTTGAAGTAGGTATCTTTCTTGCTCCACAGAAGAAAAAGTTCCCAATTACTTTTTGGACTCTTTAGTATTCATAGTCTAAGAAACTGGTGGACCAAAAGCCTCAACAAAATCCGACAATAAACAACATGCAGGGAACATTTTCTCACTAGCTTAGTTATCCCTAAGTTCTTTTGCTTCTTTATTTATCTTTTGGGCTAGTGCCCTTTTAAAAAGGGCACTAGCCCTTTGAATTTCCAATAGAATGAGCCTTTTTTGAAGTTTCTACGACAACACGTTCTATAAAACCTTATATGCCCCCAGGTCATAACTTACAACCCTTGCCCTGAGGGCTGTGGGGGAGTGTCCTCCTCAAAAACATAATTTTTATCTGGAAATCAACTACGCTGAACAAAATAGCTATCTAAAAATTTGATTGGATGTGTTTGGAGAAAAGGTGGGCGTGAGAGGCGGGTTAGTTGCGCTCAAATCACTTTTGGCTATTAAAAAGGGCACTAGACCTTTGAATTTTCAATCGAATGAGCCCTTTTTCAAGTTTCTACGACAAAGATTTCAATAAAAACGTATATGCTCCCAGGGCATAACCTCTAACCCTTGCCCTGAAGATTGTGGGGGGAGTGTTCTGCTCAAAGGTATAATTTTCTGAACTTTAAACTATGTGGAACAAAAAGGCTATCTCGAAATTTTGATTGGATGTGTTTGGGGAAATGGTGGGCGTGGAAGGGGTGTTAGTTCCCCTCCAATCATTTTCGACTATTAAAAAGGGCACTAGCCCTTTCAATTTACAATCGAATGAGCCTTTTTTGAAGTTTCTACGACGACAATTTCTATGAAAAACTTATATGCCCCCAGGTCATAACTTACAATCCTTGCCCTGAGGGCTGTGGGGGAGTGTCCTCCTCAAAAACATAATTTCTATCTGGAAATCAACTACGCTGAACAAAATGGCTATCTAAAAATTTTGATTGGATGTTTGCGGAAAAGGTGGGCGTGAGGGGGGTTAGTTGCCCTCAAATCACTTTTGGCTAGTAAAAAGGGCACTAGGCCTTTGAATTTCCAATCGAATGAGCCCTTTTCAAGTTTCTACGACAAAGATTTCAATAAAAACGTATATGCTCCAAGGGCATAACTTATAACCCTGGCCCTAAAGACTGTTGGGGACTGTCCTGCTCAAAGGTATAATTTCCTGAACTTTAAACTATGTGGAACAAAAAGGCTATCTCGAAATTTTGATTGGATCTGTTTGGGGAAATGGTTGGAGTGGAAGGGGTGTTAGTTGCCTTCCAATTACTTTCTACTATTAAAAGTTCGCTAACCATTTCCGTTTCCAATCTAATTTGCCCTTCTTGAAGTTTCTGCTATATCGCGTTCTATAAAAGCCTTATATACCCCAAGGGCATAACTTATAACTCTTGCCCTGAGGGCTTTGGGGGGGGAGGGTTTTCATCCTCAAAGACCTAATTTCCAGAACTTAAAACTACGTTGAATAAAATGGCTATCTCAAAATTTTGATTGGATGTGTTTGGGGAAAAAATAGGCGTGAGAGGGGGGTTAGTTGCCCTCCAATCCCTTTCGGCTATTGAAAAGAGCACTAGCCCTTTGAATTTCCAATCGAATGAGCCTTTTTTGAAGTTTCTACGACAACGCCTTCTATAAAAAAAAAACCTTATATGCCCCCAGGGCATAACACGCAACCCTTGCCCTGAAGGCTGTGGAGGAGAGTCCTCCTCAAAAACATAATTTCTATCTGGAAATCAACTACGCTGAACAACATGGCTATTTCAAAAATTTTGATTGGATGTGTTTCGGGAAATGGTGTGCGTAGAAGGGGTGTTAGTCGCCTTCCAATCACTTTCGACTATTAAAAAGGGCACAAGCCACTCCAATTTCCAATTGAATGAGCCCTTTTCAAAGTTTCCACGACAACTCCTTCGAAACGAAGTGCCCTGCTCTAAAGGAAAAAGATAAATAATACATTGTGCCAACATCGTTCTTATATGTCCCCAGGGCATAACTTAAAACCCTTGCCCTGACGGTTGTGGGGGAGCGTCCCCCTCTAAAACATATTTTCTATCTGGAAATCAACTACGCTCAACAAAATGGCTATTTGAAAATTTTGATTAGATGTGTTTGGGGGAATGATGGGCGTGAGGGGGGGGGGGGCCTAGTTGCCCTCCAGTCACTTTTGACAATTAAAAAGGGCACAAGCCACACCAATTTCCAATTGAATTACCCCTTTTCGAATTTTCTACGACAGCTCCTTCGATAAGAAGTGCCCGGGTATGGAAAAAAAAATACAATGTGCCAACATCGTTCTTTACTTAGGCAGTGCGATTGCGCTGCCTATGAAAACCAATATTGAAATGAAACTTCATGGAAGTTATACTTATTTACTGATCCTTGAAATAGAAAGTAAAAAAGGACCTGGCCAGCTAAGGGGGTGGGGTGGCATCTTTGGTCAGGTATTAAGGATTTCGTTGGGGCTACTCTCCACCCTTGTTGCTCCAGCTATACAAAATATGTGGCTAATTATTTATGGACAGAGAATCGAATGTATGTCTTTTCTTTATGCACTACTAGACCAATCAATCACCAAGAAACTTGAGTAGGTTGTTGAGTACACACTTGTGGAGGTTTTAGACATAATTGCCCCCCCCCCAGGCACTCTTAATACTTTTCGCGCAGACTGAAATTACAGACCCCGAGCACAAATGGTTGACAGTTCCATCTAGCCACATTGTGTAAATTTTATGAAAATTCAATTAACAAGTTAGTTAATTATAAATTCTGTCACCTAACATACTTCCAACATTATAAATGTATTGTTCAATAAATACAATAAATTTGGTATTACAAATTCTCGGGGGGATTTTCCTTTTTCTGGTTCCCTTGCAACAGAACCCCTGTAACTGAACCCTCGTTCAAGTAGTAAGGTTGTATGCAATACTGAACTTACAACTGAATATACATCGTATAAAGCGATCAGAGCCCGTTATATTCGGACCAAAATGGTATACAATACAGAGCTTACAGTCTGAGGGACTAGACCATGTCAATAGATACTGATTGTACATAATTTATTCAAGGTCAAAGACCCAAATTATAGTGTTCGTCCAATATAGCTTAGCATTAAATGGTCTGAATGTTCTTAACTATGGACATGAATATCCAGATAAAACCAGATGACAATAATAAGAATATATTTTTTTTTATTATGGTTGAATGAAACCGATAAAGGGTTAAAATTGCTTGCTAACTAAAGGTAAGTCTTAGGGAATGTTGACTTCCACGCCATATCATATAAATGTCAGAAGATGATTAGCATATATTCATCCTTTACAAGTCGATTGATTCGATTGACCTAACTTCACTTCTTGGCTATGGTCGGTATAATACACAAGTATTGCAGTGGGTATAAAACACAAGTACCAAGTGAAAAATGTGAGTACTTTTTTATATCCCTTTAAGAGTTAACAAGAATAAATTTAAGTGTTATGTAAATCTATTTTTTGTCATTGCACGAGATTACTTTCACTACCATGCTTTCGAAAACCTATGGTGAATTGTCTTAATACATATAAATCTTCAACAGTATGGAACTTTAGCACCTATTCGAAAGACAATCATAAAATAGGGTCACGAAAGCTGGCAAACAGAGGGTAAAAATAATCAAGGTTTTCTTTGTCCACTCGGGGATAATCAGCATAGACTGGGTGAGATAAACCTTAACTATGTAGGTGTATTTTAATTTAATATTTAATATAGAGATGGTTAGGTATTTAATACAATGCGTTCTGGACTGTCTGGTTTCCATAATTCTCTGTTGTATTTTACACAATTTTGTTACTAAACTATAAACGGACCGAATTTAATTTTTTTTATTCGTTATTACTTCTATTTCGATTGAACTTAAATCAATTGGCTTTTGAAGAAAAGACGGCAAAATGGCTGAGATTAAAAGCCTATTACGTCTGAGGGGAATGTGAAAGATGAATTGTAAAATACAACAACATAAGTCAATGTTTAAAACTGAACGAAGATTGGAGGGATGTTTAAGTGGGACCCGCAGTGCTGGGAGGGGGCTCTAGGTGATACTGGAAACGGATCGAATTCTTTTTTTATTCATTATTCCTTTTATTTCGATTGAACTTAAGTTAATTAGCTTTTGAAGAAAAGACGGCAAAATGGCTGAGATTAAAAGCCTGTCGTGTTTCAGGGGAATATGAAAGAAGAATTGTAAAATACGCTAGTAAAAGTCAATGTTTAAAACTGAACGAAGATTGGAGGGATGTTCAAGTGGGACCTGCGGTGGTGGGAGGGGGCTCTATGTGTTACTGGAAAACGGGCCGAATTTCTTTTTTTTATTCCTTTTTACTTTTATTTCGATTGAACTTAAACTAATTGGCTTTTGAAGAAAAGACGGCAAAATGGCTGAGACTAAAAGCCTATTGCGTTTCAGGGGAATGTGAAATAAGAATTGTAAAAGTACGATAGCATAAGTCAATGTTTAAAACTGAACGAAGATTGGAGGGATGTTTAAGTCGGAAACACAGTGGTGGGAGGAGACTCTATGCAATACTGGAAACGGACCGAATTTTTTTTTTTATTCATTATTACTTTTATTTCGATTGAACTTAAATCAATTGGCTTTTGAAGAAAAGACGGCAAAATGGCTGAGATTAAAAGCCCATTGCGTTTCAGGGGAATGTGAAAGAAGAATTGTAAAATAGGATAGCATAAGTCAATGTTTAAAACTGAACGAAGATTGGAGGGATGTTAAGTGGGATGTTTAAGTGGGTGGTGGGAGGGGAGCTCTATGTGGTACTGGAAAAGGAACGATTTTTTTTTATTTTTATTCATTATTACTTTTATGTCAAATAAACTTTTAACGCATCAATTGCTAGGCTAGGATTCCAATAGTGTAAACTGCTTTTCTATATCTTTTAAACTGGAGTGATTTCAATGGGATTGAGTTAAATTGGGATTGTAGCGGAAATTATTTGGATTCTAAAGAAAAAACGGCAAAATCGCTGAGATTAAAAGCCTGTCTTGTTTCAGGGGAATGTGGAAGAAGAATTTTAAATATGAGTTGCGGGATATCAAGGGATGTTTAAGTGGGACCCGCACAATACATATTAAAACTAATATGTATTTCTAACCGTTTTATTTAATAAAAACTAAAATTCAATTTATATTTAAAGAAAATTCTGAGCAAGATCCTCCCCAAAAAAGGACAAAGATGTGTGATGGTGTTGCAACAAAATCAGCTATACATTGTGAAGATATGGTCACTTCCATGAACATGTCAAGACCTAGCGTCATTATGCATATAGGCTCATCGAAGACACATGAGCAGGAAAATGAAGCTGCGAGC
This sequence comes from Artemia sp. Qi Xiang Cuo, assembly GCF_049724085.1. NCBI lineage: Eukaryota > Metazoa > Arthropoda > Branchiopoda > Anostraca > Artemiidae > Artemia > Artemia sp. Qi Xiang Cuo. The sequence goes on from NC_142806.1 coordinate 41,637,679, forward strand.
CAATCTACACTCCACCGGCGAGCCAGTGAAGTTCCTCATTCGGACCCCAAGCCCTATGCTAGTCAACCTATGGACCCCTCCAACGAAGATGGATCTGCTGACATTATTATAAAAAAATCGATAGTGTGAATTCTTGAGCGTTATTGTTTGTTTACACCTTAAAAACAAAAGAAGGTGAAACTAATTAGGGGCCAGCTCTTTCGTTTTTACGTTCTTTTTTGTCTTGTAGAAAAAAATATGTTCAATAGTAATATGGGTTCTGATAAAAATTGTATTGAGTGTGGAGTTCCACAGGGTTTGCTACTTGGACCCTTATTATTCTTAATTTTTGTGAATGATCTTCCACAGTCTGTAAGTAAACTGGAAACAAGAATAAGTGAGATCATCAAAAAGGATAGAGCGGCTACAGTGCCTATGTTTGCTGATGACACGTCTTTAGTGGTGATCGCAAAGTCAGAGAGATTGCTCCTAGAGAGTGTAAGAGAATCGCTAAATGATGTTTCAAGATGGCTGACAGTGAATCAGCTAAAGGTGAACCCCACTAAGAGTAATTTTCTCATATTTTCGAGGACATCTAATTATTATCCATGGATACAGCATATTACATATGGAGATGGTATGATTGATTGTCAAAAGGTAGTGAAGTATCTTGGCATTATTACAGATGAGACTATCAGTTTCCGATCCCATATTGAAACTTTATCCCGGATTCTATCGCGTAATTTGGGGATGATTCGTAAACTTAAATATATGTTTTCAACTAGTATACTTAGGCTTCTCTATTTTTCGTTAATCCATCCCTATATTTTGTATTGTTCTTCTGTATTCATGAGCACATTTTCTTCAATTGCTAATCCCGTGTAAATTACCCAAAACAAACCTATTAGAGTATTATCAGGAAAATCAGAGAGAATCAGTTCGAGAAGTCTATAGGGATCTTAGGATATTGCCAGAGGCGGGTCTTCATCATTTTTATATATTAGTGTTTATGTATAGGTACAAAATGAAGCAGCTGCCGGAGTGTTTTAATGGTTGGTTTTATAGCCGATGGAATATACATAACCAAAATACTAGGGGTAAAAATGATTATTATACTCCACCTATAGTGTCTGCTAGGTCGACGTTTTCTTTTATTATAAAGGATATAAATTTAAGGAATAATTTGGATAAGGATATGAAGAAAATAGAAAATTTATTGATTTTAAGGAAAATTGAAAGAAAAATTATAAAGTAAGTATGAATTCTAGTTTTGTTTGTTTTGGAGGTGACTTGATTTGATTTAATTTAAATTAAGTTGTAATTGCTTGTTGGTTTGTAAGTGCGACCCCACAGCATGAATATGGTATGTAGTTGCTGCCCCTGTAGTATTATTATTATTCTTTATTTATTTTGTTTCTTTCTTTTCTTTTCTCTCTTTTTTTCTTTTTTTCTTACTATAGTAAATTTAAATGACGTTATATGTATTTTTTTACCTGTTTCACCACACGTCAACCATTTGGTTTTGGGTAAATCATATTGATTTTTGTATTTAAATTTTTGTTAAAGTTAATTAAATATACCACTATTACTATAACTTGACAGACTAAAAAAAAATTAATAAATAAAAATTGGACCCGTATTGGCTCTTTGAGTTTCTACATATATTAAAATTTATGCTATGCTTTTAATCATAGATCGAATCTTCCCTTGTGCTAATAATTTAAATTAAAATCAAGTAGTTGTGGGGATGCATAAAGACGTGGCTAATTGTAGAAAAAAAACAAGGGAGGGGCGGGACCCAAAAAATTCTTCTTTTTTTATGTATGTGTTTTAAATGAAAATGGAGCTCATTAATAATCCATTTTTTCGACTTTATAAAACAATAGCAATTTCAAAAAGAAAATAAATTCGATTATTGTAGATTAACATCGTTGATTTCACCACAACCATCAACTCAGAGTGAGAGAGACAAAAACTCATAAAAACACATAGATTCAGATACGCAAACCGGCAAAGACAGACACTGGGACAGGCAAACACCAGCCCAGACACACAGGCTTAAAGAGTGAGGGATACAAAAACACATACAAATACGCAATTCTCGCCTAAAAACAGACAAAGACAGACACTGGGACAAGCAAACACCCATCCAGACACACAGGCACAGAGAGAGGCAAAAACGCATACAAACATATAAATTCAGACATGAAAACCGACTAAGACAGGCACTGGGACAAGCAAACACCTACCCAGGCATACAGGCAAAGAGAGTGAGAAAGACAAAATACACATACAAATATATGGACTCAGACATACAAACAGACAATAAAAGGCACTGGGACAAGCAAACATCCGCTCACACACACAGGCTTAAAGAATGAGAGACAAAAACGCATACAAACACATAAATTTAGACATGCAAACCAACAAAGACATGCACTGGGAAAAGCAAACACCCACCCAGACACACAGGCTTGGAGAGTGAGAGAGACAAAAACACATACAAAGACATAAATTCAGAGATGTAAACCAACAAAGACAAGCACTGGGACAAGCAAACACCCATCAAGACACATAGGCACGGAAAGTGAGAGAGGCAAAAAACATACAAATACATAAATTCAGACATACAAACAGACAAAAGACAGGCATTGGGAAAAGAAAATAGCTACCCTGACGCACCAGCGTAGAAAGTGAGAAAGAGAGACAGAGACAAAAACGCGCAAAGTCCATAAAATCCAACATACAAACCAACAAAGACAGGCACTGGGACAAGCAAACACCCATCAAGACACATAGTCACGGAAAGTGAGAGAGGCAAAAAACATACAAATACATAAATTCAGACATACAAACCAACAAAGATAGGCACTGGGACAAGCAAATCCCCACACAGACACACAGACTTAGAGAGTGAGAGAGACAAAAATAAATACAAATACACAGTTCAGACATACAAACAGACATAGACAGACACTGGGACAAGCAAACACCCGCCCAGACACACAGGCACGGAGAGTGAGAGAGACACAAACACATAAATTCAGACATACAAACCAACAAAGACAGACACTGGGACAAGCAAACACCAGCCAATACACACAGGCATAGAGAGTGAGAGAAAAATAAACATATACAAATACACAGAATCAGACATACAAATAGACTAAGATAGGCACTGGGAGAAGCAAACACCAGCCCAGACACGCAGGTACAGAGAGTGAGAGAAACTAAAACGCATAGAAACACATAGATTCAGACATACAAACAGACAAAGACAGGCACTCGGACAAGCCAACCCAGAAACACCAACCCAGATAAACAAGGCAAAGACAGTGAGAGAGACAAAAACACATAAAAATACATAGATTCAGACATACTAACAGACAAAGACAGGCACTGAAACAAGCAAACACCTTCCAAGACACATATGCAATGAGAGAGACAAAACACACAAAAATACATAGATTCAGATATACAAACAGGCAGACAGGCACTGGGAGAAGCAAACACCCACCCAGACACAAATGCATTGAGAATGAAAGAGGCAAAAACACATACAAACATATAGATTCAGATATACAAACAGGCCAAGAACGGCAATGGGAGAAGCAAACACACATCCAGACACACCTGCTTAGAGAGTAGCACGCCATGCTAAGTGAACTTAAATGACCCTAACTTGAATGAAGTCATTTCTGAATTTGACTATTTGATTGAATTGACAATTTATATTCTGAATATTTCATGTCTGAATGTATGTGTTTGTATGCATTTTTGTCTCTCTCACTCTCTAAGCCTGTGTGTCTGGGCGGGTGTTTGCTTCTCCCAGCATCTGTCTTTAACTGTTTGTATGTCTGAATCTATGTATTTGCATGTGTTTTTGTCTCTCTTACTGTCATTGCATGTGTGTCTGGGTGGGTGTTTGCTTGTCACAGTGCCTTTCTTTGTTGGTTTGCACATCTGAATTTATGGGTTTGCATGTGTTTTAGTCTCTTTCACTCTTCAAGACTGTATGTCTTGGCGGGTATTTGCTTGTCCCAGTATCAGTCTTTGACTGTTTGTATGGTTGAACATATGTATTTGTTTGTGTTTTTGTCTCTGTCACTCTCTAAGCCAGTGTGTCCGGGCAGGTGTTTGCATGGCCAAGTGCATGTCTTTGTTGGTCTGCATGTCTGAATTTATGTGTTTGTATGTATTTTTGTCTCTATCATTGTATGTGTGTCTGGGTGTGTGTTTGCTTGTCCCATTGCCTGTCTTTGTCTGTTTGTAAGTCTGAATCTATGTATTTGTATGGGGTTTTATCTCTCTCACTCTTTAAGCCAGTGTGTCTAGGCGGGTGTTTGCTTATCCCAGTGCATGTCTGTCAGTTTGTATGTCTGAATCTATGTATTTGTTTGTGTTTTTGTCTCTCTCATTGCATATGTGTCTGGGCGGGTGTTTGCTTGTCCCAGTGCCTGTCTTTGACTGTTTGTAAGTCTGAATCTATGTATTTATGTATTTTTGTCTCTCTCATTCTTATTGCATGTGTGTCATGGCAGGTGTTTGCTTGTCCCAGTGCTTGTCTTTGTCTGTTTGTATGTCTGAATCTGTGTTTGTATGCGTTTTTCTCTCTCACTCTCTTTTCTTGCGTGTCTGGGCTGGTGTTTGCTAGTCCCAGTGTTTGTCTTTTTTCTGTTTGTATGTCGGAAATGATGTCCCTGTCTAAGTCTCAACTACTCAAAAAACAACGACAAAAAAAAGAGAAAAACATTGAAGTACATTGAGAAGAATTGTATCAGATGCAATACTATAGCATTGCCTATACTAAAGAGCCATAAGGTTTCAATGATTTATTATTTTCCTAGACTCACTTCATATGGAAGAAGAGGTTGTATAAGCTTTGAGGGATTCTCATTTGATTGCAAATTAATATTTATAATCCAGTCACTTTTTAAGAGTCTGGAGGGCAACTAGTCCCCATAAGCTCTTTGTCCCCAAATGCATTAAATCAAAAGTTTGAAATACCCATTTTGTTCAGAATAGACTAAAGGTCAAATAAGCATGGCTCCAGGGTTACCATCCTGCCAGAAGTCCCTCGGACAAGGGCATTAATTTATGCAAGTTGTCCATTGCAAAAACATATGATTTTTATGGAAAAGATTTCTGCATAAACTTTGAAGAGGGCTTGTTCAATTGGAAATCAAAATTCCAGTGCGATTTTGAAACTTAACCACGAAATCCATTTTCATCTATGGTAATTCCTTCTTATACAGCAATGTTTCAAGTTGTATGTATGTAACAGTTGTTCAGTTTTTTATAGATGATTTTTATTAATTGTTCTGATAAACCTTGTGATGTCTTTTTTTGTTATTTCCTTTATTTGTTACTTTCTCTATTTTGCACCCTGTCTCTGTATACTTTTTTTGTATTGTCTGACAGGCTAGAAATAAATAAATATTGACTGCATAGCAAAATAAATATATTTACAGATAATTACATCCCAATGACTATCATCATCAGAATCCAATGCAATTACAGCTCCCCAACTACACAGTTAGGGAGCTGTATTCCTTTGCAACCACAACAAAACCCACAATCATTTGTACAACTGCAATATGACAAAATTCTCTGTATTAAAAGTGGTCACAGAGGCAAGTAACTGGTCAATTGTATTACATCTCGGATTTCCCTGAATACCCATCCAAAGTTGAAGAGGCAGTGAATAATCAGAAGAGGTTTGAAACCCAGAACGGTTTTCAGTTGGCAAAATTGTCTTTAGGCATTTCTTCTTACATAAAAAAGGAACCCAAAGATCATGAGTGAATTGAAGTCACCAGCCTTTCTACTTTACACTGCAACAATATGCTTCCTGCACAGTTGTGTCAGTTCTTGGTCAAATTAAGTTACACTGAAACATCACTTTCAATTTTCTTCATTGAGATTGTTGTATTTTTCAATAATCCCTCTTCAAACTTCTGCTCTGGAATGTCTTTTTGCCCTTGAAGAAAAAAGCAGTGCTGAGATTGTAAAACAAGCAGTTGGTAATGTTGAAGTAAAATTATCAGAATGTCTGAGTCATTTGGACAAACAAAAACTATAGAACAGACATTTCACAAGTAAAATGCAACATGAAGCATTATGCAAGACTCAGCATCCTCCTGGCTGTTTTCTAGCTCTGCAATAATGGCAGTAACTTCAACCTCCTGGGTGTTTTCTAGCTCTGCAATAATGGCAGCAACTTCATCAATTTGATATTAGAATCCAATGCAATTACAGCTCCCCAACTACACAGCAAGCTACATTTTTTATTTATTTTTTTTTTTTTTTTTTTTTTGTAGTCCTTACAATCATTGGTACAAGTGCAATACGACAAAATTCGCTGCATTAAGAGTGGTCTCAAAGGCAAGTAACTAGTCAATTGTATCACATCCTGGGTTTCACTGAATACCCATCCAAAGTTGAAGAGGCTGTGAATAATTGGAAGAGGTTTGAACGCCAGAAGGTGTTTTCTATTGGAAAAATTTTATTTAGGTATTTCTTCTTACATAAAAAAGAAACCCAAAGATCATGAGTGAATTGAAGTCACCAGCCTTTCTACTTTACAAGGCAACAACCAGCTTCCTATACAATTGTGTCAGTTCTTGTTCAAACTAAGTTGAACACAATTGTGTCACACTGAAACATCACTTTCAATTCTCTTGGTTGAATTTCCTGCATCTTTCAATAATTCCTCTTCAAACTTGTGCTCAGAAATGTCTTTTTGCCCTTGGAGTAAAAAGCAGTGCTGAGATTGCAAAATCAGCAGTTGGTAATGTTGAGACAAAACCACAAGAATGTCTGAGTTATTTGGACAAAAAAACTTTCGAACAGATATTTCACAAGTAAGATGCAACATGAAGCATTATACAAGTGTCAGCATCCTCCTGGGTGTTTCCTAGACCTGCAATAATGGCAGGAACTTCATCTATTTGTTACTCTTTCTGAAAGATCTCCTCCCAGAAAAATCCTAAAATCACTTCTAGAAATGTGCTGGTTCTTTTGTTCTTCAAATGCCAATTTGATAATCTTTGTTTTCTATCAACAATCTTAGTGAAGAACATTTAAGTTCTCAATAGCATTGATATCTGTCATAAACATTTTTCTGCCAACAATTTATTGCCTCTTTGTTCATGGCACCAGCTACCATCTTTCAGGAAGACAACATGTCTAGATGGGTCCTTCTTGCCAGAATATCTGGTGTAAGTATTAGCAAACATGTGTAACTGTCTATCACCTGTAAGTTGAGTATTCTAGAGTTTCTCAAATATTCTTTGAGAGAAACATTTCAGTCTCTTTTCCATTTGGTTTTTGAGATCAAAATACTACATGAAATCCACAGCCACTCTCATTTCACTGTCTAAAACTACAGTTAGCAAAGGGTCAGCATTAGAATTGGTCTTAAATAGATCCAGTAAAAGGTTATTTACTACCACTATTTAGTTTTAAAACCCTTTCTTCTTCTTTACCAATTGTAAACAATTTGCATGATAGGAGCTCCTTCAGAACATCCACTGGAGAGACTTGACCAACTTGGGATGCCAATATGACCTATTTAATCATGTCCAGTTTCAGAGATGCTGTGACAGCTACACTTTTGGCGGCTGAAACCAGTTTTTGGGTGTCTCAAGGGTTTTAACCTTCATGCTGAGAAACAGGATATTTTTCCATTCAGAAAAACTTCCGATAGCTTTCAGGTCAATGTTTTCTGCAGTATTTACAAATAATAGTCATTGCTTCATCTGCCATTTCATGGGTCACTATGTTTGTCAAGGCATCTTTGTCTTATCTGAATGGATTTCAATAGTTGTAAATGATGGTCAAAGTATTCTAAACTGGGAATTCTACTTTCTAATCCCCAATCTGGTTCATAATCAGAAACACAAATGTCTTCAATTCTAGGCTACTTGCACAGGGCTATTGAAACTTTTGCACAAGACAATACAGTTGTCCCCTTTGAAAGAGCTAGAGTGATAGTTCCCAAGGTGGGGCACACGCCCCACCAGTGGGGGATGGGAATATTTTGAAGGATCATGGGCAGGACGTGCATCCTTTGGGTGACTATACCAAAGACTGAGTCTTTGGGCAGTTTCATATTCAGACAAATTGATAATTAGCAAAGGCCATCTATGTTTACCATCTATGAAAATTAATGTTTACTAGCCCATTTCTCAACGGGAGCTGTCTGCAAAAACTTGCCATCAAAAGCATGCCCACATATATTCTTAAAATATAATACAAAATGGTGAAATTTCTTTATAAAGCAAGTGAATGGTTTGGAAAAGTATTTTCTGTTGCAAAGCAGGTGAGATTTCCAATTTCTTTATCAGAAAGTGCAATTTTCCTTGTATTTGCATCCCTTTTCAAAAACTATTTAAACAAGACAACACTTAAAGAAAGTATTATGCAGGAAAGAGTCTAAGTTTAGTAGAAATTCAGAATTCAAGAAATTTAATTTTATTTATTTGGTTAATAATGAATTTGGTGAATGGCCTAGAACAGTAATTTCTGGTGCAAAGCACCATTAAAACATGTGAAATGAGTAAGGATTTTGAAACAAAACTTGTTGAAATCCAGATATTTCTCATTAGAAATGGATGAATCAACTGCAAATGGATGAGAGGGAGTGAGGTTGTACTGCTAGTATATGCAGGATATACTGATAAAGGTGATTTTGCTGAAGAAAGGTATCCTGCAAATCATTAGAAACCACCACTTCCACCACTGATATACATGGTGAGCTAAATAATTACTTACACACTGATAATGTACCTTTAGACAACACAACAACTTTTGCTGCAGATGGCTCTTATGATGGACAAAAAAAGGCTACTTAAAATTAACAAAAGGTGGTAACCTAGAAATGGTTCTAATGCACTATGTTATTCATAGAAAGAACTTAGTTGCCAGAAATATTACTCCTGTCCTTGTTGAGATGCTAAACTCTGTTGTAAAATGTGTCAATTATATCAAAGCAAATACAAAATGCTAGCATCTCTTCAGACAATTTTATGAAAATGAAAATGCAGGCTATGTGACACTTTTACTTCACACTGAGGTAAGGTGGCTCTAAAAGGGGAACTGGTTAAAAAGACTCATGGATCTGTGAGTTTTTCATTGTGAACTTTAAGTGACAAGCCTAAAATGAAGCACCTGAAAATTGTTGATGGTAAAGCATATGGGAGTTATTTAACAAATATTTTTGAAAAATTAAATATGTTGAATAAACAACTTCAAGGATCAAATAAAACTCTTGTGGATGCAAAGACAAAGATACTTGGCTTCATTATATTTACTAAGGTATGTCAAAAAAATATTTCTCACAAAAATTGCTTACCAGTTTCATTGGCTAAGAAAATGTGAGATGCCCAATGCTGCTGCACTTGTCATTATTGATTGTTTGAAAATAATGACCTGTGATTTTAAGGAGCAATTTACTGAAAAAAAAAGATTTTCCATCATATTGACACAATCAATACTAATGGAAAAGCCTGGATTTACCAACAGGCCCACTAGGCCAGGGTCTAGGGGCACACAATATTAGGGTGCACAATAAATTGTCACTGAGTGATTTTTTTTTTCTTAACAAAACTGGACAGATGTGATTTATTGTCAAAGTGCCAGGTGCACTCTACCACCATACTGCCTATTCACAGGAAAGTGGATTTAAAACATAATAGGAATTCCATGGCACCTTAAAAACTGTTAGATGCATTCAAGAATGGCAGCTTAGAGTTCAATATCGCTTCTCTCTTTCATTACTTTTGGCTCAACAGTTGCATTCTGTTCAGTGCTTCCACTATCCTCAGATTTCTTGGGATTTCCCCAAAAATCTTGCTAAAACAAAGCAGCAAAAACACTTGGGCCTAGAAGTTTCAAAGCTTTAAATCTAGCCCTGCTAGTCAATATGTATGATATTTGGATACAGTACCAAGAAGAATTCTAGGAAATAAAAGATGTCTGTTAAAACTATATTCAAAATAAAAGGAGTGATGGTGTGGCTTTGTGATGAGAGAAACTAATTACCCACATTCAACCAAGTCTGCAAGAAAATTGTTATCACATCTTCATATTTACCTGAATTTGGCATTGGTACTCTCAATTATTTGTTATCACAGAAAAGAAATCAACTTGATATCACTGAAAGAGAAACCTAGAGACTTGACTAAATTGGAGCCTGATATAAAATCTCTCTGTCACAGACATGACACATCAGGATCTCACTTTAAGGTGAGCCCAATTTTTATTTTTCATTATTACTAGTTAAATAATGAAATGATCAATGTATTTCAGAATAATATTTTGTTCAAATAGTTGCTATTTCTGCATTTCAGTTCTCTATTATATATTGGGAAACTTAATTTATTTATCTATCTTCCACTTTCCTCTTTCATGGATGATTTATTCTGTGGAAGTTGGTTGGATGCCAGGTTAATGGCCTTTTGAGCTTCCTTAAGGTGAATATATGGAAAATTGCAAATGAAAAAATTAAATGTCATGAGGGAGGCATCAGGATTTTATAAATGTCAAGGTGGGGCATTGGCTGGGAACCACTGGGCTAGAGGGTCTAGTGTATCACATTTAATACCACTTTTTGATTGGCTTCCAGGTTTTTGCATATTTATATTGATCAGACAATTTACTTAGGCTGTGCTATTGCACTGCCTATGGTATTTTGTCGTGAGATTTCAATTATACAGCATTGGAAGTGCCAACTAGACCAGGTAAGTCCCCTCCCCCCCCACCCTAAAATTCATGATATGGGTGCCCATGAAAGGAACAGATATAGAAAAGAACAAAAAAGTTTGTGATAATTTGGATGTAGAGAAAGATTTGTTTTGTGAAGAAGAATAAGTGACAGTACTAAAATGATTAAAAAAATAATAAAAACCTAGGTGCTGATAGTGCGGTAAATGAGTTTTTTATATATGGTGGTTGTGAGGGTAGACATAAGTTACTGAAGAATATGAATATTATTTTTGAAAAAGGGGAAGTACCTAGCAATTGTAGGAAAACTCTAATTGCACCTCTTCATAAGAAAGGTGCTAAGAGGGAGCAAGGTAATTATAGAGGCATTAGTCTAGTTTCTGTAGGAAGTAAATTACTTTGAATGATGATACTTTTTAGAATTAAAGATGCTGTAGACAAAGTTTTAAGAGATGAACAGTGCGGTTTTAGGAAGGGCAGAGTATATTGACCAAATTTTTACTCTTAGATCAATAACTGAGAAGTGCGTGAGTCATCAAATGCCTTTAATCCTCAGTTTCATAGATTGTGAGCAGGCATTTGATTCAGATGACAGAAAAGCTTTAGCAAAGGTAGATCTCTAGCAATGCAGTAGATCTCCAGCAATGATTATTAAGCTCCTAAAGGGCCTGATCCAACCAAAATTAGAATTTGGGATGTCCATTTCCATGCCAGTTAACAAGCTTGACCAATTGATTCTGAAATTGGTGCACCAGCAAGCAACAAAAAGCATAAGGGGTTTTCAAAATTTGCCATATTCTACCAGACTCCAGAGGCTCAATGTACCATCTCTCACATACCAACATAAGTGAGGGGATGTATTGATGGCATACAAATTGATCTGCAACCACAATATCATCCCTGACTTATTCCAGTTAGATAGTTTGTCAAGAACAAGAGGGCACCCCCTGAAGCTCTACCAGAAACATGCTAATACCAGGATGCAAAGCAAATTTCTCTCCAACCATGTGGTTGGCCTATGGAATTCCCTGAGCCAGAATGCAGTCATGTCTCCTAATACTGAAGTCTTCAAGTCAGCTGTTGACAGAGATTGATGCAGCAAGCCATGGCATACAGTTTTGGATGCACCCAATGAGCTGAGTCACCATCATCATTGACCAGTGTCTACAGGATTCATCCTTATTGCTAGCAAGTGCAATTTAAGGTAATTTTTAAAGGTAATGTTGTAAGAAAAGATTAAAGGGAAATGGGAATTTCTTGGGAGATTGTAAAGAGGGAAGCTTTGAATAGATTGGGATAGAGGAGCATGCACAGCTATGCTGGCCTCAGGTGACTTGGTGCCAGAGTGAGTTGTTAGTAGTATTAGTAGTGTCTTTCAATTTGACCTATGGTACCTGTCTTCTATGCAATCTTCTAAGCCCCAGAAATCAGGGCTAGGTAGACATGGTAGCTTGAAAACCCCTTTCCAAAATGGATTCTAGACCCTTATTTCATTCATGGAAATTTTATTTAGCCTAACTAACTCCACTACTTCCCAAGACAGCATAAATACTGTCATCTAGAAATTTACCCAATATTGGTACTATTTTAAATTGAGATTAAACTAAAACAATTCAAAAGGAGGGGAGGAGAAAAGAAATAAGACAGATAGAACAGGTTCAGAACTTGATAATGGTTAGTTTCATTGAGTAAAGAGCTTACTAACAAGTTATGATGCCATTTGAATCAGAATTCTATACTCTATTCAAATATGAAAATCATTCTCATTGCAAATTTCTTTCAATAAATTAGAATAGTTTTTCTTCTTTCTGTTTAGGAATTATGGAATTCCCAACTAAAACTATTTAGTCTTCTTACATGTTCTTTTTCTATGTGGAGCATGCTTAAACATAGCAGGTTACTCTAATTTGTGTCCTGAAGTAGCTTGTTGAATTCCAGGCACTAGATAATCCTGATTTAGATTTGTCATGTATAATCCTGATATATATTTGATGTATACTATTCCAATACTTGTTGTGAGGGTGTGGTTAGCTAGGCTTTTAACAGATGGTGGTATGGAATTGTTATTTAGGCTATTTAATTGCCAATTGTTTCTTCTTCTTGAATGTCCAAGCCTTGGTAAATATTTACCAAATCATATTATTGATTTACAAATAAAGTGAATATAGGTCTACCATTTGATACCTTTTTTTATGCTCTCTCCAAATATAATAATTATATTTGTTGGAAATTAATTTTACCCCCACCCCTAGGCTATATACCAATTCAGGGTATATATTTGTACATTAGAGGGGTGGGGTAAAGTTAAAATTTACCTCCCATTTACATCATAAATGAAATTTGCCCTCACCCCCCCCCCCTAATGTGCAAATATATCCCCTGAATTGGTATATAGGCTATATAGGGGTGGGGGTAAAATTCATTTCCAACAAAAATGATTATTATATTTGGAAAGAGCATAAAATAGGCATCAAGTGGTAGGCTATATTCACTTGATTCATAAGTCAATAATATGATTTGGTAAATATTTACCCAATCCTTGCCCAAGCTTTGTGTTAGCCTAGTTAGTGCTGTGAGTCTGACAAAAATGCATGCAAAACTTGGTAGACAGCATTTTTTAACTTTTCATGTCATTTTTAAGGGTTAGGCACCCCTTGGAGGAACTTATTCCTAGATATTCATAATCAGAAGGTTTGATATGAATAGAAGTGATTCCACAACCCATGAAACAGATTTTTCAAGATGATCCAAAAATTATTATCTTTTTGTCTGCTGGTGCCTGAACTAGCCTAGCCTATTATGTAATCAAAAACAGAGATGTATGGGAAATAGACCATATAATCTGGGTTATATATATTTGCACATTAGGGGAGTTGGGGATACAATGAGATACAGTGAAGAACTTCTAGAAACCACAAAGGCTAAGTAGCCTAGCCATATTATTTTAAGATTTTTTAAAGATGTTTCAGAATTTTATAGGCTTTCCTTCTCAATAGCCAGAATTATGCATTGATACCCATGTATTAAAGAAACAAGCAGAGCTCAATTTAAAAAATAGAAATGCAGGATTTACACATGATAGGCTATGGCAATTCTAGGATATGAGCATGACACAGGGTAGGCTAGCCTACAATGACACTAAAATATGGCTAAAGTCTAAGTTTTCAAAATATAACAGATGGGTTCATAAGATACCTTGACAGCCACCTAATGCTGAAAATGCTAAAAGCAACCCAACAGCAAATGGAGGCTTTAAATAACAGGAAAACATTTCAAAGCATTTGGAGGAGAGCGCTTTTTTTCGTCTATTCTTCAAAGAAAACTCATACTTACCAGAGTTGTGTTTTCATGCACCAGGTTTGAAGCATGTTTTGAGCGGGTTCGGCAAAAATCGTTTTCAGGTTCTCCTTGTCGAACCCAGCAAAACTTAAAAGCGTTTTCATCTCACGGGTTTCAAGCGTGTTGGACACGGGTTCCTCAAAATTGTCTACACATATGTATAGGTTAAAAGCAAAATAAGAGTCCAGCAAAATAATCTATCTGTGCATGCTGGGACACTGAAACAAGTATTGCAATCTTTGCAGACTTTTCAAGGGAGCCGGTCAAAGACACTTGAAAGAAATATTGTATTTCAGAGAGAAAATCAAGAGAATTAGCTGTCTATAGCCTCTCATATTGCACATTCCCCAGTCAGAATAGTATACCATCTTAGTGAACTCCTAAATGTCATAAATAAAAGCCCTTATGCAGCAATGGCTCTCTGAGGCAAAGAGGAAAAAACGGTAAAAAAAAAAAAGGAATCACCATTAATCAGAGTAATTTTTCAATTACTGTTCTTAAGAGTCACAAAGCGTCTAATAGGACAGCTTCGACTACAAATTAAATAGGACTTTCATATCAGGTAACAACATGATTTTGATTTTTCAGAGTTGTGATTTCAGCAGAAAACTGAAATCAGGACAAACATTACAAAATTCTTCCTTCATAGTAACTAAATACAAAGCAAAGGTTTGTCTAAAAAAACTAGTTATGAATGAGCTCAGATAGGCCCAGTCTACCCCAACCACAATAGATTAGTACTTTTCTCATGGGCCGCTTAAAGGGACAAGTCAGATACAAAGTAAATGACTACGTCCCTATCTTGGATTCAGCGGAAGCTGCAACCTAGTAAAGAGAGAATCTCGGTTCACGCTAACCAAAAATTTAAAAATGTGGTTTCAGAAAAACTGTGTATTGCAAAAAATTCTTATTCGATACTGATTCAGGAATGATATCGGTAAATCCATCAAGGTCCTTCCCCCAACTGCTTTTTCACGGTGACTTTCGAGTGTGGGGGGGGATTCCCGGGGCCGTTTCAGCTGTGAGAATACTAGGCATTTTGCCTCTTTTTCCACTTTGTTAAGCTTTAACCGAATTTTTTTCATCTTTTTCAAGAGTTTTATGTTTGATCCTGGTGTATACGGACACTTTAACATTTTTTTTAAAAGTCGTAAGCCTGAAATTTCTATTCCTGCGAGATTACCCCTCCCCCCACCCATGCAGTCTATTTCACGGGGATTTTCGGGGACCTTTCCCTTCATTCCATTTCAGAAGGCTTTTAAGACGGGACTTCTAGTGAATTTCTTCAATTTAGACCTTTTCCCTTATATTTCGTAATCCTAACTCTTTATTTTCCTGCAACTTTGCATCCTAGGCCATTTTGAATAAAGGCATACTAGGTGTTTAGGCTATAGAAAGATAAATAAGGCTATATTAACTTTTTGCTATAAAAAGATAGATAAGAGCATACTAACTGTTTTACCTATAGCAAGATAGATAAGGGGCATACTAGCCTTTGGCTATAGCAACATAGATAAGAAAATTACGAACAGAATTACCATACTATTCGATTCTTCTTTAACTCATACTTTCCAGCTTACAATTTACCCATCATCCCCCAATAGCCCTAAAACATAAAAGAGTTGGAAACTTTGATTTTTCTGACATTCCAAGATTTTAAGAGGGCTTCCTCCAGTACTCTGTTTTTTTTAACAGAGTACTTTTTTAACAGGTTATGTTCCATGTTTACAGAGGGCCCTTCCCTCCCTCTAGTTCAGAGAATTTTAAAATTTTAAGTCGTAGAGTAAAATATTTTTATTTACAACATATGCATAAATAAATGTCACAAAACAGCGCACATGCCTGGTGGCATACATTAGCACTGAAAATATTGCCAACGAAAAAAACCAGCCGTCTATTAACTAAATTTTACAACAACGAAAAAGAAAACCATAATAAACAAGATGCTAAGATTAAATCCGAGAAAAACAAAGTTTTTCCAAGGGAAGTAAAGAGCGAAGTTGAAACTTAAAACGGACAAAAATTATTGCTTCACAAAAATTATTCCTATCTAATAAATATAAATCAAACTAGTACAAATAAATCAACTAATTGTGTTTCCCTGCGTTTCTAAGATAATAGAAAACTAGCGCTTTACTGAAAACACAAAAAATCAAGTATTAAAAACAGGAACAATGATTTGGGAGTGAAAAGTGAGTATGAAGCCTGACAACAGTAAATAACGACTTCTATAAAAAACCTTATATGCCCCCAGGCCATAACTTAAAACCCTTGCTCTGAGGGTTGTTGGGGAGTGTCCTCCTCAAAAACATATTTTCTACCTGGAAATCAACTAGCCTACGCTTAACAAAATTGATATCCCAAAATTTGTAGTGGATATTTTTTGTGGAATGATGGGCGTGGGGGGGGGCTAGGTGCCCTCCGATCACTATCGAATTTTAAAAAGGGTGCTAGCCCTTTGAATTTCCAATCGAATGAGCCTGTTTTGAAGTTTCTACAACAACACCTTCTATAAAAACCTTATATGTCCCCAGGGCATAACTTTAAACCCTTGCCCTGAGGGTTGTGGGGGAGTGTCCTCCTCAAAAACACTGTTTCTATCTTGAAATTAACTACGCTGAACAAAATGGCTATCTCAAAATTTTGATTAGATGTGTTTGGGGGAATGATGGGTGTGAGGGGGGGGGGCGTAGTTGCCCTCCAATCACTTTCGACTATTAAAAAGGGCCCTAGAACTCTCGATTTCCAATCGAATGAGCCCCTTTTGAAGTCTCTACGACGACCCCTTCCATACGAAGTGCCCTGCTCTTAAGCAAAAAAATATATGGTACATTGTGCCAACATTGTTCTTATATGCCCTCGGGCATAAATTAAAACCCTTGCCCCGAGGATTTTGGGGGAGTTTCCTCCTCAAAAACATATTTTCTATCTGGAAATCAACTACGCTGAACAAAATGGCTATCTCAAAGTTTTGATTGGATGTGTTTGGGGGAATGATGAGCGTGGGGGGGGCTAGTTCCCCTCTAATCATTTTCGAATATTAAAAAGGGCACCAGCCACCCCAATTTCCAATCGAATGAGCCCTTTTTAAAGTTTCGACGACAACTCCTTCGATATGAAGTGCCTGTCGAAGAAAGAAGAAAAAAAACACATTGTGGCCACAAAGCTCTTTACTTAGGCAGCGCTATCGTGCTGCCGATGAAGAGTAAATGCAATGTCAATTATAGACGCGTCTTCGAGCAACCTTTCGTCACCTATTGGTTCCATAGGGAGAGAGGAGCGGTAACCTAATAAAATGCCTAACAAGAAAAAGAAACATTTTTTATTTCGAAACATTTTTATTCTCAAAAGTAAGATAATAACATAGTTATCTCACTCTTTTTTCACACACTGATTCAGAACGTTGTCTTAAATATATTTCACATATGTATTTAATCCATCTTGTAGTCAATGTACATCTGCAGTCATAAATCACATCTGTTCAAGATTGCCAATATTATCATAGGCAGCGCAATAGCGCTGCCTAAGTAAAGAACGATGTTGGCACAATGTATTATTTTTTTCTTTTAGACCAGGGCACTTCGTATCAAAGGAGTTGTCGTAGAAGCTTCGAAAAGGGATCATTCGATTAGAAATTAGAAGGGCTTGTGCCCTTTTTAATAGCTGAAAGTGATTAGAAGGCAACTAACATCCCTCTCACATCCACCATTTCCCCAAACACATCCAATCAAAATTTTGAGCTAGCCATTTTGTACAATTTAGTTAAAAGGTCCAGAAATTATGTCTTTGAGGATGACACTCTACTCACAGCCCTCAGGGCAAGGGTTGTAAGTTATGCCATGTGGGCATTTAAGGTTTGTATTGGAAGCGTTGTTGTAGAAACGTCAAAAAGGGCTCATTCGATTTGAAATTGAAAGGGCTACTGCTTTTTTTAATACTCACAAGTGATTGAAGGGCAACTAAACCCCCTCTGACACCCACCATTTTCCCAAACACATACAATCAAACTTTTGAGATAGCCATTTTGTTCAATGTAGTTGAAATATCTGGAAATTAGGTTTTTGAGGATGACAACCCCCTCAAGGCCCTCCGGGACAAGGTTGTAAGTTATGTCCTAGGGGCATATAAGGTGTTTATAGAAAGCGTTGTCGCATAAACTTCAAAAACAGCTCATTCAATTGAGAATTGAGAGGACTATTGCCCTTATCAGAAGCACCGCAATAGCGCTGCCTAAGTAAAGAACGATGTGGGCACAACATATTATTTTTGACCAGGGCACTTTGTATCAAAGGGGCTGTCATAGAAACTTCGAAAAGGGTTCATTTAATTGGAAATTGAAGGGACTAGGGCCTTTTTAATTGTCGAAGGTAATTGGAGGGAAACTAACCCCCCTACCACGCCCAGCATTTCCCCGAACACATCCAATCAAAATTTTGAGATAGCCATTTTGATCAACGTAGTTGAAAGTTCTGGAAATTAGGTCTTTGAGGATGACGACCCCCTCACAGCCCGGAGGGCCAGGGTTGTAAGTTATGCCCTGGGGACATATAAGGTGTTTATAGAAAGTGTTGTTGTAGAAAATTCAAAAAGAGCTCATCATATTGGGAATTGAGAGGGGTAGTGTCTTTGACTTGACTTGACTTGACTTGACTTTTATTTTCAACTAATAATACATCATACTTAACTGGCACTTACAACACATTTTTTGAATAACATTATCAACAAACGTAGAGATGGTAAGAACGTATGACGTTTTATTAAGCCACTATTGTGACTTGAGCAGCGTCACACAATCTTTTATCATAAACAAAACTCATTCACTCTTTCTACTCTTTTCATACCATTCAATACAAATTAACTCAATTTAACATTTTTTTTAACATTTTCATTTAAAAATTAATTAAAATTTAAAATAAAAAAAAAAAAAAAAAAAAAAAAAAAAATTAATTCCCCCCCAAAAAAAAATTTTTTAATCTAATTTTAAACTGGAAATGGTTTTCTGACTCCCTATTGCTCTCCGGGAAACCATTACACAAATTAACTGCATAATTTTTAATTGCAAAACTAGATCGACTTGTACTCCTTACTTCTGAGACTAAGCTTCCACGACCTCTAGTCCTATGATGATGATAATCAGAATTAAACTTAAAAAAATCTCTAAAATATTCTGGAGATAATCTATTAAGCACCTGGTAAGTAAACACTCCCGCCTGATGGTCCCTGATCTGATGAATATTTAAAATTCTAAAATTAATAAAAGATTCCCGCGTATGCTCATACTGAACAAACTCACCCAGTACTCGTAGTGCCTTATTCTGAAGAATCTGCAGTCTTTTAATATTTGAAGTAAAATTAGATGTATAAATACAGCAACCATAAACAATAAAAGGATGAAAAACAGTATGATACATATTTCTTAAAACACTTAAGGGTAACACGTGTTTCAAACGCCGCATCACTCCAAGACCTCGTGCAAGCTTAGAAGAAATCATATTTATGTGCTTCTTCCAACTCAAATTATTATCAACATAAAATCCTAAATATTTATTTTCAAAAACCTGTGAAAGCGACAAATTATCAAATACTACGGAAGCACTATTTACAATTTTTCCTACCATACTAAAAATCATATAATTTGTCTTAGAAGTATTAACAGCAAGGTAACTCAAGGAAGTAAACACCAAAAGGTTTTCCAGCGTTCGGTTTGCTTTATCTACTAGTTCTTCCAGTGACTGTGCAGAAATCGTCAAAGCAGTATCATCTGCAAATGCTGTAACAGTTGCTTCAGGCATGTAGAACCTCAGAGTATCTATGTATATGAGAAAGAGTAATGGACCAAGGACTGAGCCCTGAGGAACTTCACATTTTACAGGATAGACTCTGCTAACGATGTCATCTATCATTACTTTAGTTGACCTTCCATACAAGTATGATTTAAACCAATCCAAGCAAACATCTTTTATCCCCAGACTAGATAGGCGACACAGCAGCAACTCAAAATTCACAGTGTCAAAGGCTTTTTTGAAGTCAACAAAGATCGTTAAAGGAATAAGACCTTTTTCTAGAGATCCATTGATTACATCCAGAAGATGATGAACAGCATGGCTAGTAGAATGTTTACTGCGGAATCCAAATTGGCTGTCACACAATATTCCTAGTTTATCCAAATATTCATAAAGTCTCCTGTGAATTATAGAAAAAATTCACAAATCACTCCTGAGATTTTACAAAAAGTAGGCAATAACGATATCTGTCCCCTATCTGATAGTTCTTGTGTCGTCTTAAATTTATACAATTTTATTACCTTTGATATTTAATGACCACTAGTGACTTCGCAGGACTGGAGTGATAGATTTATTAAACCAGATAGACCCTGTCCTGTATGAACTAAGATAGGATTTAAAGCTCTAAGATTAAGTCCATCTATTCCGGCCGAGTTGACTTCAGTCCTTTCACTGTGCTCTCGATCTCCTTTGCTGTGCACTTCTCGAACGAAAAACTGTGCCTTTCGCCTCGATTATCAATAAAGGACTTTAACAGATGTCTTCTAGACTTTTTAGCTACGTCTTCCGTAATACTCGCGCCTATGTTCGTGAAATATTTTCCGAATTCATCAGCCATTTCCTGTTTATCAGTGATTTCACTTCCATTCACCATCAGACTCTTTACTCCATCATTATCATTAGTCTTCCCTTTTAAAACCTCATTTATCAGTCACCAGGTTCCTTTTGCATCACCACTTTTACCATCAAAAGCAGAAGCATAATATGCTTTTTTCTCACTGCAACGCTTATGGTTAACTTTGTTTCTGACTCGCTTAAATTCTTCAAATAAACTCGCATTTTCCGAGCTCTGTAAATGTTTTTCAAAAAGCTGGTTTCGCATTTCCATCATTCCAAGCAATTCTGTGGTCACCCATGGCTTTCTTGGCTCATTTTTGTTTTTCCTCATTTTCCTCAGAGGACAAGACACCTCATATACCGGTAAGAGAATATTCATAAACCTGTCAAATGCTGTAGTTGCATTCTGCTCTTCACTAACTTCATCCCATGCTATAGTACTGACTTGCTCTTTCAGCTTTCTCAAGTCATTATTTCTCATATCTCTATAAACTCTCTTACTTAGGTGTTTAGTCGAAGTTTTGATACTATTTATCATACAAACAATCGGGAGGTGGTCAGAAGCAGGTTGAAGGAGAACATCACAGAATGCTTGCCTCAATAGATTTGAAGAAACAAATATGTTATCAATTAATGTTGCCGACTGAGCAGTGATACGGGAAGGAATCAGATTCACTGGGTACAAATCATGAGATAATGCAAGATTTAAAAATTCTAAATTAACACTATTTTAATTCAATAAATCAAAATTAAAATCACACAGTATAACACACTCTGATCGATTAGACTGAGCCCTGCTTAAAAACATACCAAACTCCTGAAAAAATTCCTCCGGATGAGCACCAGGGGGTCTATAAACCAGGCAAACAATTAAATTTATGACATTATTTATTTCGATCTCAATAGACAAAAATTCAATCTTACCTTCATTCCATAAATAAAGGTCCTCCCTTTCCTCAAAATTCAATCCCTCTCTCACCAAAAATGCAAGTCCCCCGCGCCCCATTGAATGCCGCGACTTCGATATCAGATGGTAACCTGGAAAAGCGTAGGAAGAGAGAAGACTATACAAACTCAAGAATGATTCACAAATTCCCAAAACATCAATCACACTATCAACATTACTTAAAAACTGAACAATTTCTTCAAAAGCCGACGTTATGTGGCAATTCTATTGAGCAACACACAAACTATACAACTCTTTTTTAATTTGCCAAACTCTTCAAAACGAACGTAGTGACTAGGACGGAGCGGATTGGGGCATGCATAAACTCGATCACTAAATTGGAGTCATATCTGATGTTATAGGAAATCATCAAATAAGAGCTAATTTTTTTAAAGCAACTCTAACCGAGTTATTGGGAGTAAACTAACCATAATAAGAAATTAAAATAAAAAGCCACGATCTTTTTTTCTTCATTAGGTATAAAAAACATAAATAAACTATAAATAAAGTAAATATTAATAATTGAATAATAATAAGAATATATAAACAAATATAAAGACTAAAAATTTAAACACAAAAAAAAAACAAATATAAAGACTCATAAATTTAATAGGAATAATTGAATAATAATAATAATAGATAAACACATATAAAGACTCAAAATTTAAATACAAAAAAAACACATATAAAGACTAAAAATTTAAAAACGAAAAAAAAAAATTAAAAAAAAAAACAAAAAAAAAATAAAAAACACAAAGCAACTCAAACACGATCGAATATGTCATTCAGAGACCAAAGTCTACGAGCAGAAGTTGCATTCTCCGGACGGACGTAGATCCGACCTTGGTTTGACCACACGAACTTATTGCCGTATTTTTCCCTTGCAGCAGGCAACAATTCTCTTTTTTTTTCTTTGTAAAGTTCTCAGCCACAAAAATCTTCGTGTTCACAAGGTTTTTTTTGCAAGCAAAAACTTTCATAACTGTGTGCGCGGTCTTTAAACTTAACTAAAACAGGAGGAATTTTATCAGGGCGGCTATCAACAGAGTTCAACCGAAACCTATACACAGATATAACATCACTATCAGCAAGACCTGAGAACGCCATCTTATTGCGTATAATATTCATTGTTGCATCTTTTATTTCAACGCCGGGGGATTGCTTGACACCGTTGAACAGTAGTGAATCCAGTCTCAACTCTTGGTCAGCATCATCGATCAACTCTAGCAACTCGATTTTCAAGTAATTCCAGTTGATTTTGACATATTTTCAGGTCTTTTTCAATCCTGTCAAATCTCGGAGTATATTCCAGTATTATCGCATCGTGAACTACGCCAATTATCTTTTCAATTTCAGCAGCAGATGGTGTGGTCGAGGGGTGAATTTTAAGTGCTTCGTTAACTTTTTGCGCTATAGCCTGTTTCATATTTTCTTTTGTTACTGCTACATCTTTAAGAGTTCGCTCAATAAGTCCCGTAGTATCTGAGCTTGTAGCCAAATTTTTATAAACAAGCGGGCTGAGAGCGAGTTCCTCAAAAGCGCCTTTAACTCCCTTTCCAACTTTGTCTTTATCATAAGCAGCGCAATAGCACCGTCTAAGTACGGAACGACGTAGGCACAATGTATTATTTTTTTTATACCAGGGCACTAGTTAAGAAATCAAGAAATTAGGTCTTTGAGGATGACAACCCCCCCCCCCCCCACACACACACACACACAGCCCACAGGGCAAGGGTTCTAACTTATGCTCTTGGGGCATATAGGTTTTTATAGAAAGTGTTTTCGTAGAAACTTCAAAAACGGCTTAATCGATTGGGACATTGAAATGGCTATTGCCCTTTTTAATTGTCGAAAGTAATTGGACGGCAACTAGCCCCCCTCCCACGCCCACCGTTCCCCCAAACACATTCGATCAAAACTTTGAGATAACCATTTTGTTCCATGGAATA